>NW_019154106.1:14216263-14227178 GCF_002288905.1 Enhydra lutris kenyoni | reverse complement strand
TATATGAGCCTCTGCCTTCGGCTCAGGTCATGATCCCAGGGTCCTGGGATCAAGCCCCACATCGGGCTCTCTGCTCCGCGGGGAGCCTGCTTCCTCCTCTCTTTCTCTGCCTGCCTCTCTGCCTACTTGTGATCTCTGTCTGTCAAATAAATAAATAAAATCTTTAAAAAAAAAAAAAGAACAAAAGTTAAATGATTAAATTGACATCCTATGATCAAAACAAGTTTAGTGATATTACTTTAAAATTAAAAATAAAAGACAATGATGTTCAATGTTGTCAATTTTAAGCAACAATTCAACAGAAGGTATGGTTAGCAGAAAAAAATGTAAATGGTATGTGGAATAGTTTCATGGAAAAGAGTAAAATAGCAAATTATGAAGATTAATAAAAACATTTGTCTGAGTTGCTAAATTTAGGATCCATATCTGATCTGAAAATGAGTTGTATATTCTTACCCCTGAAGAAAAGATTTAATGTAATTTTTTAAGTCTAACATTATTAAAGTGTCTTAGAAAAAAATAACCCAACAATAGGTAACTCAAAACATCTATAAAGAAAATTATAACACAACATTAAAAGATTTTAAATAAATAGGAATAGTGACGCCATGTTTACAAAGATGGCTCAATATTTTAAAGATATGTTTTACAAAATTGATCTTTAAATAAGCACAATTCCAAAGAAAATTGCAAAAATATTCTGAAAGTAGCAACTAATTTAAATATTTATTGAATAACCCAAAACTAAAAGACTAAGCCAATCCTGAAGAGGGATCTAATAGATAGTAATGTCATTATATGATGGAAAACTTACCAAGGAAGAAAGTTTCACATAGGCTGATGATCAGAACAGAATCCAGAAACAGATCCACATGTAAAGGAAAATTTAATATGTTACACTACACCGAGGATGAATGGAGAAAAAAAAAAAAATATATATATATATATATATATATGAAAGGTGTATTTATATGTTTGAGAGAGAGAAAGAGAGAGAGAGGGGAGGAACAGAGAGGGAGAAAGAACCTCAAGAAGACTCACCACTGAACATGGAGCCCAATGCAAGGCTTGAACTCAGGACCTTGAGATCATGACCTGAGCTGAAACCAAGACTCCAGTGCTCAACTGACTGAGACACCCAGGTACCTTAAGAGCACATATTTAAAAAAAAAAAAAAAGTAAGGAAAATATACTGTCTGCATTCAAAAAAGAAAAGATCCCTACTTAATACAATAGGCAAAAAATAATAATTCTAGATGTGTTAAAAATTTAAATATCAGGGCACCTGGGTGTCTCAGACATTAAGCATCTGCCTTCAGCTCAGGTCATGATCCTAGGGTCCTTTGCTTGATCCCCCACTATGTTAGCCAAAAAAAAAAAAAAAAAAAAAAAAATTAAGTGACTGACCATAACAAGTATATGGAATTTGAGGTATTATGTGCTTTTTTTGAGAGTATAAATACGAGCAAGAAATTTAGAAATCATTTTGTTACATTTTAAAGCTGAACATAGGTATCCTTTGTATCCAATCAATGCCACATCTCAAGATGTAGCCAGACTTGTACCTGTGCACCAAGTGACCTGTAGAGTAGCATTCACAGCAGCATTAGTCATGATAGAAAGTAAAAGACAATTTAATTATGGCCGTAAGGAAAAATAATACTACAAAACTGTAAAATTAAAGAGTGAAGGAATAATCACAAACATAAGATAGGGTTAGAAAGATAATATTGAGGAAAAGCAAACAATATAAAGGACCAGCTGAATGCCATTGCATTTGTAATATTCAAAAGCAAATAAACATAGATGTATGAAAAATATATGTAAAAGCATGGATGAATTGATTTTTTAAAGTAGCTAAGGAATGAAAAGTACAGAAGAGTGTCAGTTGTCACTGTCAAGGAATCAGGATAATAGGTGTGATCACAGAGAATTTCCAATTTGGACAATACTCAAAGTCCTTCATTTTTATTTAACTTGGGAGGTGAATTTGTACATATTCATTTAATTTGATTTTCTAATATCTATTTTATATTTTTGGAATAGGTTAAATTTCACATTTTATGTACCAAAGAATAAAGACGTTTGAAATCTTAATTAAAAGGAAAAAAAATCACTTAAGGAAAATTTTTGAATTTAATTCTTATGTCCTAGATTCCTGAGACTGCCAGCAGGTTTGGTGATTTGTGTACAAAACTCAGAATCACTGTTATGGTTATGGTTTATTACAGCTACAGAGTTAGATTAAAATTGGCAAAAGAGAAATGTGTATGGGGCAGTGTCCAGGAGAAACCAGGCATAGCTTCCACTTGCCCAGCCCTGGTGAGGTCACACAGACAGCATTTGGTTCTCTGGGCAGTGTTACCCAACAACTCATGAATTTTGTCAACCAGAAAAGCTTAAACAAATCTTAGTGTACAGGATTTTTTTTTTTTTTAAAGTAGGCTCCAGACCCAGCATGGAGCCCAGCATGGGGCTTGGACTCACGACTCTGACAGCAAGATCTAAGCTGAGATCCAGAGTCAGATGCTTAACTGACTGATCCACCCAGTTGCACCAATGTAGAGGGTTTTATTGGACGGCAGGACATAGGTTTGGAGAGCCCCATAACTGCCCTTAGGTACGTACTCTCCAGCTGCTCCACCACAGAATTCAACCTAGCCCAGAGTGTGTTCCAGGAAACCCCAGATGTATGAAAACAGGCATTTATCTCAAATCACATCATTAGCTTAAACTGGTGTGGGACTCTAGGATACAAAGATGCTCTTATCAGGTAGGATATTCCAAGGTTTCAGAAGTTATCTCCCAGGGTCAAAGATCAATCTTTGAAGACCTTTGGAATACGCAGAGTTCGTGCAATCCAGGCTGACTGAATTAGCCCATTACTGCACAGTTCCAACATGAAAAACGGTGACAGTGATTCTTACAAAATTGTAATTTGGCTTTTTAGTTTTGCCAGGATAGAAAATGAATGAATTTCCTAAACATTAGTTAATTATTCTTTATGAGTATAATCAGCAGATTACTTCCATTTATAACTGCTATTCCTAATATGGTAATCCTACAGCACAGTCCATGATACCCTATATGTAGCTTTTCAGTGATATAATGCTTTATCTACTTCCCTAGCCCACACAGGAAAAACATACATCCTGAATTGCTTTGTTTTTCTTGACAGGAAAAACAAAGAACTTTTAAACATTTTGTCTCTAAATGTGTAAATCCCAGGTTCTTGAAAAATAAAAATTAGTTTGCCTCTCACTATCCCATGAAAATGTACAACTATCCACAATACTGAAGACCAGAATGTTATATGACATGCAAATATCAGCAATCTAGAAACCTTGTTTCTGTGGGTCCAGACATTTAGAGAATGTTGTTTTATCTTCCGTTTTGAGTTGTGCACTCAATTACCAATGTATGGAGAGGGGATTCCCCCATACCCAAGCAAGCAATGCTCTGGACTCCAACAGGGTATAACAGGATATCCTACAGTTTAGCTCAACTCTGATACTATCCACTTGGAGAGAGCATCAGATTCCACCGGTTAAGGACTTAGTCCCATAAGACTGTCCCCACCCTCAAATGCCAATCATAAGCCTGGGTTGTTACCCATGTTTCTGAAAGACTGGCTATTGATTGGAGCTTCCACTTACCCCCTCCTTGGATTATAATTTAAGGTCTGCATCCTATAAATTTCCCACCCACTTTAGATGCCCCTACAAGTCCAGGTTGTCACCTATACATTTGGCTGAAAAGACTATAAATCAGAGGTTCCCAGTATCCCCTCCTTGAGTTTGCTTGAACTGCTACAGTGGCTCATAGAACTCAGAGACACATTTCCCTTTCTGGATTACTAGTTTATTATAAAAGGACATAACTCAGGAATACTCAGATGGAAGTGATGCATAGGGCGAGGTATGGGGAAAGGGTACGGCGCCACCATGCCTTCTCAGAAGGCACCATTTTCCCTGAATCTCCAAGTGCACCAATCTGGAAGCTTCCCAAATCCCATAACTTTCAGTTTTTATGGAAGCTTTATTACATAGGCACGGCTGGTGAAATCACTGGCTACTGGCAATGGACCTAACCTCCAGTATTCTCCCTTCCCCTTCCCAAACTTAGATGACATAGGGACATTCCAAGAGTCAACTCATCAGTACCATAGCAGAAGACATCTTCATCACTCTCAAAACTTAGAAAAATTCCAAGGGTTTTAGAAGCCTTGTGCTAGAAACTGGGACAAAAACATTTCTTATTTCTTATTTCTTATAAATGACAAGATCACACCTTTCCTAAATTGAAGCATACTTTTCTTTTTATTCTTTTTTTTTAAAGATTTTATTTATTTATTTGATAGAGAGAGATCACAAGTAGGCAAAGAGGCAGGGAGAGAGAGTGAGAGAGAAGCAGGCTCCCTGCTGAGCAGAGAGCCCTACTCGGGACTCCATCCCAGGACCCTGGAATCATGACCTGAGCTGAAGGCAGCGGCTTAACCCGCTGAGTCACTCAGGCACCTGGAAACATACTTTTCTAAACCTTGTATTTCCAGCCACATAAAAGATGCAGCATATTGATAACTCACTGTCAATTCTGGATTATACCTCAGAATTTTTTCTATAACATTCCCCAGATGGACACTGGCATCATATCAGACAGGTATGTGCAGTAACAGAAGCCTTTAGAGATTTTAAGATCAAATGTGGGGTTTTGTTTTTGTTTTTGTTTTGTTTTGTTTTGCTTTTTGCTTTAGCAACTCTACTTTTCTCATTGTGAAAAATAAGCATTATCTTGCTACTGGGTTCTGGTGAGATAGAATACCTGACCACAGGACACCAGGTTATCACGAGTCCTAAATTTTCCAATATGAACACGGAGTTATGAGCTCTCTTATTGATAAAGTTAGGTATCCCATGAAGAACATTATGTCATAGAATTCTCATTCATGAAGCTGGGCCTTAACAAATCCTAAAGGTCCAAATAATTTTCAGGAGACCCTCACTTACTTTCACAGCATAGCATGGCACCAATCTCTATGGCTAATTAATGGAAAAGTTCAAACAAAGCAAACAGAATTAAAAAAAAAAAAAAAAAAAGCTAAGCCTGGTTGCTGGCAGGCTCTACATACTGTAGTGATTACTGCAAAAAAATACATTGCCATGGTATTATTACCTCAGGCTAAGGAATTCCTGAAGAATATTGGAGAATATTGGATAATTTATCCATTAAGTAGAGGTTCCAGAAATAAACATTTTTAACTATGTTGCTCATAGAAGAAATCTATTTCAGTTTGGCCAATCAGGAGCATGAAGGAATATAATTGGTAGCAAACGGGAGGTTCAAGGAAGTTATATGGGGATGGGCTTTTTGGTGTGGGTTGTGTAGTTAATATCACACTCCTCAAATAATTCTTCCTTACCCTGGTTCACTGGCTGGTGTGCAGGAAAGCAACACTTCCTCTATGGGATGGAATAATGGTTGAACAGAATCAGGATGCCACAATGCCTTTCCAGCCCCATAACAGTCTAAGGAGAGAGAGAGAGTTCATCTCCAGCTCCCCAGAAACTAAAGCTGGAATATGTGCCCTACTCTTGGCTAATCAAAAATTCCATTCCTAACTTTTGAGTCTTTTGAATGTAAAGCAAGATGAGGGATTATTCACAGCAGCTGACAGTGGAAGGGGCTGGCAGTTGTCTGAAATGAAGCAGACTGTTCCTATGGTGCTACCCTCACTCCTCTATTTCCTTTGGTTCCTGCCAAGTTTCTCAACTCGTCCTCCAACTTCCTTATACTTCCAAGGAGTTAGCCAATCTATTTTCTCCTTTTAATAAGCAGAGCTGTTTTACTGTTGTTTGTCTCCATATCACTGTTTGTAAAACAGAAGAGTACTCTTTAAAGTGAAGGATATAATGGGGTTTGGGTAGCTCAGACGGTGAAGCATTTGCCTTTGGCTCAGGTCATGATCCCAGGATCCTGGGATCAAGTCCTGAATCAAGTCCCCTGCTCAGGGGAGAGCCTGCTTCTCCCTTTGCCTCTCATAAATAATAAAGAAGATCTTTTAAATTTTTTTTAAAAATGAAGGGAAGGCTAAATTTTGGGTTTTTCGTTTGCTTTTATTTATTTATGAAAGAGAGAGAGAGAATGAGCAATGGGAAGGGGCAGAGGGAGAGAGAGAAGCACACTCCCCACCGAGCAGGAAGCCTCATGCAGGGCTGGATTCCAGGACCAGGAGATCATGACCTGAGCTGAAGGCAGATGCTTAATCAACTGAGCTACCCAGGTGCCCCACCTTTGTGTTTTAATAACAAACATACACTCCTTATAGAAAGGGAGATTTTCTTTATAATCACATCTTTTTTTAATTTAATTTTATTTTTTCAGTGTTCCAAGATTCACTGTTATGCACCATACCCAGTGCTGCATGCAATACGTGCCCTCCTTAATACCCACCACCAGGCTCACCCATCCCTTCACCCCTCTCTGCTCCAAAACCCTCAGTTTGTTTCTCAGAGTCCAATCTCTCATGCTTCATCTCCCCCTCTGATTCTCCCAATTCACTTATCCTTTCCTTCTTTTAATATCCTCCATGTTATTCCTTATTCTCCACAGTAAGTGAAACCATAGGATAATTTACTTTCTCTGGGTGACTTATTTCACTCAGCATAATCTCCTCCAGCTCCATCCATGTTGATACAAAAGTTGGATATGCATCCTTTCTGATAGCTGTGTAATATTCCATTGCATATATGTACCATATCTTCTTTATCCATTCATCTGTTGAAGGGCATCTTGGCTCTTTCCACTATTTGACTATTGTGGACATTGCTGCTATGAACACTGGGGTACATATGGCCCTTCTTTTGACTACATCTGTATCTTTGAGGTAAATACTCAGTAATGCAATTGCAGGGTCATAGGGTAGCTCTATTTTTAATTTTTTGAGGAATCTCTACACTGTTTTCCCAAAGTGGTTGCACCAACTTATAATCGTCTCTTTTAAAAATACAACTAAGAGTTTACTATTTTTAAAATTATTTTTCTATTTTTTTTTTTCCACAAGATGCTTAGGTTTATTAAATGAAATGGGAGTGGGGGAGAAAGAACAGTGATTTTGGTACCTTCTCTCTCTGAAATTTTTTAAAGATTTTATTTATTTGTCAGAGAGAGAGCACAAGCAGGGGAAGCAGTAGGCAGGGGGAGAAGCAGGATCCCTGCTGAGCAAGGAACCTAGTGTAGGGCTCCATCCCAGGCCCCTCGGATCATGACCTGAGCTGAAGGCAATGCTTAAACAACTGAGCCATCCAGGCACCCCCTCTCAGAAATTTTCAAGCTGTATTTTCTAGCTCTTAATTCTTCACACACATTGTTGTTTTGATTGACAAAAGATAGCTTTTTTTTCTAAATACACTGATCTTTTGCCTATTAAATAAGAAACCCTCTAGTAGCAATAAAAATGATTTTAATTTTCCCATTAGATAGAAAAAAGCAGTTATTTACAATATCTGGCATACAAGACTTATCCATTCTCCATTCTGTCTACCTTTAGAGTCTTAAGGTACAGACTCTATACCAATGTCAACAAGTTAAAATCCAGAAGCAGAAATTTAAGTACTTACCAATGCTGCTGCAAATGCTGCTATAATTGTTAAAGAAAGCTAACAGTTGTTAAATGAATACAACCTTCTTCACAAGAGGCTAGGTTTTATGCGCATTATCCCAATCTCCACAAGAATTTGATGAGATGGGCAATTATTATTAACAATTTAAAAATTAACAAAAATCAGGTTAAATAAGCAGCTTAATGTCTTACAGTTGTGACATGGCAAAACCAACATTCAAACTGAGGTTGCCTGAGATATTAGCTCTCACTCCTGCAGCTTATCATTCAAGACATATTTCCTTGTACTCATCTAGAAAACCGAAAACCAAACACAAATCAGGGTGTTAATAGCATTGAGACTGTACTTTCGAATCGCCTCATATGACTAATGCTTTGAAGCGTCTTTCAGTATCTAATAGAAATCATAGCATTTACAGGAGAAAGCACATTTTTTTTATTGTTTGATATTACTAAAATATTTTTGTTGTTGTTGTTGTTGTTGTTTTTATCAAACATCTCCCAGTGATGGAGACATGTGTTTTGTTGTAACTAGCTACATTAGAGTCCATTCTGTTACCATTTTTCATCTTTCTCATTTAAAGTAAACCATTCAAGTCACACCACAGGAAAGGAAGTAGTTGCCTATGCAAAGTCCTCCTAGGGTTGGGAATTATCTTGGGGTCATGTTCCCACTTGTCACCGCCAAGAAGATAAATAGTCATCCATTGTAAGACCCATTTTTAAAATTTGGAGAGAAAGGTTGTCAGCCTCTCACACAAAAGAAATTCCCTGATTCAAAATCCTAGATGGTGCTAAGGTAGATGACTGCTGTAAATGCAACAATGGAACAAAGATAATGTTGTCTTAGCTACAAGGTATGTTCACTGAGTCTCTGTGGTGTTTTCTTAGTTTGTGTGTGGATGTGTGGACTGGAGGAGTGAATGGAGGTGGTTAAAATTCAATCCAATGGTAAAGGTGTAAGTCTGACCTAACCTTACCACTGGCATTTCCCAAAAACACGGTCTAATTCATTGTGTCCCTTATTGTCAGAAGGCAAAAGCTAACTGTTGCCTATTTTGGAATTTGGGTAAGTCCAATGGTCTAATTAACTGAGTAAGCTTAAATAACCCTCATCAATTGAGTAAGCTTAAGTAACCCTCATCAGTAAGCAAATCTCTCTCCCCATGAGCACATACGTATGTTCACATATAGTATGACTACTTCATGTTTGTTGCTATAATCATCAGTTCTGGGAACTTAGGACTTTGAAGTCAGATATTGAATTATTTAACAATCATAATGCCCTTAAGAGTAATAATAGATAATTATGGATCCATTTTATGCATCTATAATATAATAAGTTCTGTAAATGATGCTATGAATTATCCAGTGTAATCCTACTTTCAACCTATGGAATATTATGATGCTAATAAACAAAACCAAGACATTCAGGAATACAGAACTTGAATGCCTTACGGAAACGTAGATGCTGCATCTGAGGTTAACATCAGTTTTGCCTCCCTCTGAATCCTGTGTGTTTAACCAGTACTGCACAGTGCCATTTGTTTTGGTGTTGCCAGTAAGAAAATAAAACACATTTTAATAAACTTGCCTGACTTTAGAATTTCCATTACTAATCTCCAAAGATGAAAGTTTCCTATATAATCTTGAAGCTCTTGAATGTTCTGACTCATTTGTCCTAAAGGACAATTCTATACAATAAATAAAGTAGGTATGATTTTATAAACAAGGACAGGTTGACCTAAGGATGGAATGACTCATAGTACAAGAACCCAAATTAGAGCCCAGGTATCCAGACATTTACTCTGTTTTCAATTTGCTGCAGCCTCTTCTGTACCAGTGATGGCAACTTGAGCCCCAATAAACAGGCAAATGTGATGGTCTGGAGATCTCAGTGTAGACCGTCGTTACTCTTAAATTCGAACTCATGCTAATAGTGATATCTCATCTGATACAATCATTGAGAACCAATGGCATGAAATCTCCTGAATTTTGTATACTTTTTTATTTAATTGATTCTTTTTTTTTAAAGATTATTTATTTTTTTTACTTATTTGTCAGAGAGAGCAAGCACAAGAACGCAAAGTGGCAGGCAGAGGTAGAGGGAGAAGCAGCGCCCCCCCACCATGAGTAAGGAACCTGATCCAGGACTCGATCCCAGGACCTCGGGAACATGACCTGAGCTGAAGGCAGCCACCCAGACATCCCTGATTGATTCTACTGTGAATTCTTTAGTTAGAAGTTTGACAAAAATGATATAGAAGAAACCTTTTTATGATTATTGGATTGATTCTTTAACCACTGAATCTGTATAGATTGTTTATTTAAAGTTTATACAGCAAGTAATTAATTATATATTCTCTAACCACTTTAATCTCTGAATTGGCTTTTTAGCCACAACTTCAGAGAAAAAAGAAAAAACAAATTTAAGTGAGAATGTGAATGTTATATAAATCTTACAAATGACCTTTGTACAGCATAGCCACGTAAACATTTTTTCTCCTTTATTTTAGGAATTTGGATTTCTTCACCATAGTTTCAGACCCGCACCTTAATACTTCCTCTTTAAGATCTGGTTCCCAAAGAAGACTGACCTCTCTTCTCAGTGTCTCTAGAAGATTGCAGACCATTTTACTTAGGGGTGGGGGACATCAATTCTGAGCTTAACCAGCATGGTAGACAGAATAGACCTCCATTATTCCTTTGCCTTATTGCTCACTGTAGTGTTACTCTAGTATTACTAAAACCTTAACTTCTTGCTGAATATATTCCGTCATGCCATAATTTATTTTCTATTTGCACTCACCCTATCTTTTTCCCCTCAAATAATTTCCTTCAGGGTATTTCTCATATAGCTGGTTTAGAAGCCCACTAATAAGAGCAGAGATGCAGTTGTTCTTCAAGACATTTTATGTTTCAAGGACCTCACATCAGAGGTTGTCTTATCTCAGAATTGAGATAGAGACATAAACCCAGGGAGACAAAGCAATAATTATAGGACAAGTGTAAAAGAGTTACTACTTCCAAACAACATATTTGCATAGAACACACACAGATACAGACACACACACACACATACACACACTGGCTTTTCTCTATAAAAGAGCACAGATCATATATCCAGGATGAAAAGATAAGAAGGATTTTGAGACACTTGAATATTTTATTAAAAATTAAATTGAGGGGTGCCTGGGTGGCTCAGTCAGTCAAGCTTCCAACTCCTGACTTCAGTTCAGGTCTTGATCTTAAGGTGGTCAGTTCAAGCCCTGAATTGGGCTCCATACCCAGTGTGGA
>NW_019154106.1:14127873-14216253 GCF_002288905.1 Enhydra lutris kenyoni | reverse complement strand
AAATAAATAAATAAATAAATAAATAAATAAATAAATAAATAAATAAATAAAATTCAGTATCAAGCAAGCAATTAAAAGAAACAAAAAGGTCAATTTATTTGTTTTAATTATTTTTATTTAATACATGCTCATATTAGTGTTTATTATATGCCAGTAACACAAATGTTTTACAAATATCTACTCATTTATTCCTCTAGCCATCACAGAGCAGTTAAATAACTTTATCAAGCTCACACAACGCATAAGTAGCAAATCTAAGGTCTGAACCCAGTCATCTCTTACAGTAACTACTGTGTCTTAACTGTTATGTTAACTGCTTCTCAAGATCATAGATATTCTTCTGTAGAATTAGCTAGCTTACCCGCAGGCACTTTTTTCCTAGAACTTTTCCCAACTCTCTTTTACATGAAGGAACATGATTTTAGGAGGGAAAAATAAAGCTTTGCTTTAAGGATTTTGCCAATTTTCACAATTCTACTAGATCTTATTGACCAAGCCACATTCTTTTCCCTTCGGCTTGAAAGGAACTGATTTCATTTCTTAAAGTGCACAGATTTTGGAGATTGACTGCTCCTCCAAACACCAACTCAGAATAACATCCCCTGGTACCAACGAAGACATTTAACTACCTCCTTTAAAGAAAATGATAAGAAAAGTAAACAAACCAAATAGATCACAGAAAATGTCATAGCTGTGATTTTATTATCCTTCTATTGGCTTCCTTAAAAAGGAGAATAAAGATATTCTCTCTTCATACATCACTCAAGTCAACTCACGTATTCTGATGACATCTGTTTTGGAGAAGAAAAACAAGAAAACCAAGATGTTGGAGAACAATTATACCATGCCAACTGAATTTCTCCTTGTTGGATTCACAGATTATCTCCCTCTCAGAGTCACACTATTCTTGGTATTTCTCATAGTCTATACATTAACTTTGGTGGGAAACATGAGTTTAATAATCATAGTTAATATCAACTCAAGTCTTCAAACCCCCATGTATTTTTTTCTCAGCAACCTGTCTTTCTTAGACATCTGCTATTCTTCAGCAATCTCCCCTAAAATGTTGGTAAATTTCTTAGCCTCCCGGAAAAGCATCTCTCCTTATGGCTGTGCCATACAAATGTTTTTCTTTGGTTGTTTTGCTGATGCTGAGTGCCTTATTCTAGCGGTAATGGCATATGACCGTTATGCAGCCATCTGTAACCCGTTGCTCTATTCTACACTTATGTCCAGGAGAGTCTGTGTCTGCTCCATCGTGTTGGCCTACTGCAGTGGAAGTATGACTGCAATGGTACACGTGTGCCTCACATTCAGGCTGCCATTTTGCAGCTCCAATATTGTGAATCATTTTTTCTGTGATATCCCACCTCTCCTAGCTTTGTCGTGTGCTGATACCCATATCAATGAGCTTTTGCTCTTTGCCTTGTGTGGCTTCATTCAAACGAGCACTTTTGTGGTCATATTTATCTCTTACTCCTGTATCCTTATCACTGTTTTGAGCATCAAGTCCTCAGGGGGCAGGAGCAAAACATTCTCCACCTGTACTTCCCATTGCATAGCAGTCACGTTATTCTATGGAACGCTCCTGTTTATGTACTTACGTCCCACAACCAGCTATTCCCTAGACACAGACAAGGTCGTTGCAGTGTTTTATACTGTTGTCTTTCCCATGTTTAACCCAATAATCTACAGCTTCAGAAACAAGGATGTAAAGAATGCCCTCAAAAAGCTATTAGAAAGAAACTGGACTTTTAAATGAATAAGAATTTAAATTATTTAAGAATATTCAAGATATAGCTTGCCCTTCCACTGTCATCATGCCATGAATACCTAGTATGTCAACTCTTCGAAATTTATTATCATTTTTCAGAAATAAAGATAACTCTTTCATCCCCAATACGTTAAAATATTTTTGCCCCCTCATTCAGAAATAGGCTCTCCAAAATCATTCTACTCTGTGAAAGATACTTGAAATAGAATAAATAAAAATAATTGCTTTCCAGTTAGTGTTCACTAAATACTTTGTGCAATACTTTGTGACTCATTATGTTCTTTACCATGTTATATCAAAGATAGATGTTGAATTGTCTGTCAACCGCCCCATATGAGAAGCTCCTTGGTAACAGGGGCTATTTTTCTTGGTTTATTGTTCCAACTCCCATATAGTATCGGACATACAGCACATTCTCATTACATGTGTGTTTAAAGGATGAAAGGCTAGAATAAATAGATGATGTAAAGATGAGTGAGTAAATTTAGCTTTCTTTGGGAAACTGAGTCTAGATTCTGCACCCGCAGAACATTCATCATCAGGGACATTTGATGTCATTCATAATAAACAATGGTGGTTTCACTGGCTCTTAGGAAATCAGATAGAAGTCAAATAGCAATGGTCTTTTTTAATATTAGGACAGTGTGAAGTTATAAGACTCTGATTTTCTTTGGGCTAGATTGATTAGTGTAAGAGATCCTCTAGTGTTCCATTCATAGTGGGTACATACGAAAACCAAAAAAGTTTGTGAAGACCATCAAGATTATAAGCTGTATATATTACTAATTATTTGGCCATATGTTACTGAGTTAATCTTTGAGTCCCTGTCTTCAAGAAGAGGTGAACAATTGCTCTAATCATTTTATTCTGCAAATTGACAATGCAAACCAATTGAAATGTAGACACTCCTGGGATCACTTTTGATGATTAAATTAACAGAGATTTTCTGTGGTTGATTTTGCTCCTTCAGTCTCCATTTCCGTTGTTTTATCTTGATAAAGTTGAAAGAATAAATTGTGTACATGTGAATATATAATACTGTGCATTTTCTAGTAAGTCTGAAAATATGAATGACTGGATTAGTTTATACTGGTTGTAACCCTATAAATGGAGATAAGTCAATGATAAGATATTGCCCATTGCCATGGGTTGCTTTGAGGATTAAATGAACTAATATTTGTAAAGCTATTAGTATGTGTATGATTTGAGAATTAGGTGATCAAAAATGTATCAATCTCCTAGAATACATGCAAAGCTTATACTGCCAATTTTAATGTAATGGTATATCATTGTTCATTATTTTTCTACTAATATATTACTATTTGATTTTAAGAAACAGGGAAGGTTTGATTCCCAGAAGAAATTAAGCACTTCAAAAATATCTGTGAAGCATTCCAAATGTTCTGAGATGTTGCCAGAAAGCAAGAAAGTAAAAACAAAACAAAACAAAACAAAAAAGAAAGAAAAGAAAAGAAAAAAAACCCAAAAAACAAAAATGCAGAACTCAATATTTAAATTAGTGACCTTCAGCATGTTAAAACACCTGTCCTACTACGAAGACTGTCCAAGTGCACAGTACAATACCATTAATTTGTTCTTATTTTTTAATAGTTTCTGAAACTTATGGGCTAGTTCAAAGTTTTCTTTTTAATTTTCGTGTAATTTCCTTTTAAAAAAACATTGATGGGAGTACTGTGGAATGAATTGATTCCTTCTCATCATCCATCATCCATCATCCATCCATTGTGTTATGTATATAAGGTTGCATAAAAAAATTCTCAGTTTCCTTAATAGGGCCTATTAAATCTGAGACTGTTTTCATTTTTTTTTAAATAAGTTAGTTTAAAATAAATAAACTACAATGTATTTGGTTTTGTTCCTGCTGTCATTGATTTTATTTTTTTAAGTTTTTGTTTAAATTCTAGTTAGTTAACATACAGTGTAATATTAGTTTAAAGTGTACAATATAGTGAACCAACACTTCCATAGGACACCCCGTGCTCATCACAGCAAGTGCCCTTCTTAATTCCCATCACCTGTTTAACCTACTTTCCCTGCCAATCTCCTTCTGGTAACCATCTATTTGTTCTCTATAGTTCAGAGTCTGTTTCTTGGTTTGCCTCCTTGTCTCTCTCTCTCTCTCTCTCTCTCTCTTTTTTATTCTTGTTCATTTGTTTCATTTTATAAATTCCACATATGAGTGAAATCATATGGTATTTGTCTTTCTCTGACTGACATATTTCACTTAGCATAGTACTCTAGCTCCATCCACATTATTGCAAATGGTTAAGATTTCATTCTTCTTTATGGCTGAGTATATCCCATTACATATATATCACATCTTCTTTATCCATTCATCAGTTGATGAACACTTGGGCTGTTTCCATAGTTTGTTATTGTTGACAGTGCTACTGTAAATATCAGGGTACATGTATATCTTTGAGTTGGTGTTCTTGTATTCTTTGGGTAAATACCTGGTAGTGCAAATGCTGGGTCACAGGGTAGTTCTATTTTTAACTTTTTGAGGAACCTCCATACTGTTTTCCAGAGTGGCTGCACCATTTGGCATTTTCAACAACAGTGCAAGAGGGTTCTCCTTTCTCTACATCTTCGTCAGCACCTGTTGTTTCTTGTATTGTTGATTTTAGCCATTCTGAAAGTGTGAGGTGGTATCTCATTGTAGTTTTGATTTGTATTTCCCTGATGACCACGGATGTTGAGCATCTTTTCATGCGTCTGTTGGCCATTTGTATGTCTTCTTTGGAAACCTGTCTATTCAAGTCTATTCATGTCTTCTGCCCATTTTTTGATTACACTGTATGCATAAACTATAAAATTGTTAAAAGTTTAATGATTTTATTAATTATTAAGAGTTTATTAATTGTTAAGAGTTTATCTAACTTAGAGTTCCTGTTGACATTTTGGGCCTATATTTCTTTACTGGGGAGGAGGAGAAGCCTATACTGTACATTTTAAGGTGTTTAGAAGCATCCTGGATTTCTATTCACTAGATGTCATTAGCATTCTCCCAATGTAGGACAACTAAATGTATCCAAACATTGCCAAATATCTCTTTGGAGGCAAAATTACCCCTTAATGAGAACCACTGAACTTAGTCAAGACTATTTCTTTGTCCATAAAGCAAGTGAAACACAAAAGAGTGAGGTCACTGCCTGAATATATCAGAATAATAATTTGCAAAGAACATCTCAGATGAGATTTTATCTTCTGCATTATTTCCCTAATGTTGATTTATTTCAAAGATCCACCACATGAATACAGAAAATTAACACATAATTTAATAAAGTAAGCACATAAATTTAAAGCTGAATGAATATATATTGAGAAGAGATCTATAGTTGAGAAAAATTATAATAAAGTAGGGTCTTTTGGTCATCACATCTTATGAGATTTATTTTTCTGCTTTTATGTTGAGAAAGAGAGGATGTTACCAGAGAAGCTATTACATTTCAGTTACAAGAAAGCAAAATAGTATACAAAGTTAAAATCCTAAAAATATTGTTCCTTCTGTAATAATATCTGCATATTTAATGCAGATCTTTTTTCAGGTCAGAAATAAAGTCTATGTGATAATTCTACATCTTTATTACCTTTACATTGAGCATTGGAGTGAATTTCAAGGCAGGAGTTAAAAAATATCATTTTTTCTGTGACTTGAATCCAAAAACAATTGTTGGTCATATTTAAAAGATATATTTTTAAATTTAATTTTATTTTATTTTATTTCAGTGTTCCAAAATTCATTGTTTATGCACCACACCCAGTGCTCCAGGCAGTACGTGCCCACCTTAATACCCACCACAAGGTTCACCCATCCCCCCAACCTTCTCCCTTCTAAAACCTTCAGATTGTTTCTCAGAGTCCACTTAAAAAAAATACATCCGTAAGTAATTTTTGCCTGAGAAATAAATAAAAAATACTTTCCTGAAATACATGAGATGTTTGTCAAGTTGTTAGAGACTGGGGGTGAGTATTAATTGAGAATCCATACTTTCTCTTAGTCAGCTGCTAAGCATGGTGAGGACATGCCATAATATATAAATGATACATTGTTATTTGTTCTAATTAAGTATGTATATGCCCCATTGTATTCTTATATAAACATAGTCATCATTGTTTATAAAAACAAGGATTTTATCATAACTTATCATTTTTCTCCTATAAGAAGTTAAAAGATTTTATGCTCCATAAAAATCATTTTTGTTTTATGTGTTCTTGAACAAACTAAAGGAAAATTTCGTTTTTTTTCTTGGCACCACCTCCTGGTGTCATCCCTCCTCACAGATGGAAGCAACATCAAGTATACTGTTCTCATCAGCGTTTATCCCATTTTGAGATAATGTATGATAATCTGGCTGGATCAGCCATCATTATTTGAGAAGCAGGACGTGGCTTTTAACGTGTATTCTTAGGGAGGCAACAATCCCTCCTTCTTCCCATCAGAAGGGTCTAATACCCATATGCCATGGCCAAACCCTGTTTTAGCCCTTTCCTGCAAACTCAAAATTCACTGGCTGGGGGAGCACCAGCTTTTAAGGTTTGATTTTGAGGCTGAAAAACAAGCCTTATCATTGAGACCATGCAAGAAGATGAAGCCCTGGTATTTCCACAAAGGGGCACTATCACACATCAGGGTGAGCCAGAGCTGAAGTCCAAATCATTCAGGTGTAGCTATAGAAATAATGTCAGAATATGTGACCTGAGTTGCCCTGTCAGCATTTGTTCTGGTTGTATATTGCTCTAGTGGCTAAAAACAACCATTCATTTTGCTCAGGAATCTACCATGTGGGAAGAGGTAGATAAGGATAGTCTCCTTGCACCCCAATGCCTGATGTCTCATTTGGGGTCACCTGAATAGCTGGAATTGGAATAGCTGGATGTTGGCAAGGCATCTCTTTTCCATGCAGCCTTAGGACATCTTGTTCTGGTCTTTCCAAGTGTTCTCTTCAATAAGTGGTCTTAGGATAATCCAAGAGCAAGTGTTCCAAAAGCCTAAGACAGATGCTACTAGCTTCTCATGTTCTAGCCTCAGAAGTCCCAGAACATCACTCCTTTTGTCTTCTGTTAAGAAGTCAGTCAGGAAGGTGCCCCCAGATTCAAGGGGAGTTGTGTCCATGAATTTACAGCCATCTTTGGTCCATCACAGCATTATATCATAATTTTATTTTCTTAACTTCTCAACCCTATATACTTTTCATAGCCAGCAAAGAATTAGTTTTGAACATTGGCCCTTCACTCTAATTCTTTCTTTCCTATTCCAAGGTGGTGTCTTCCACGATATCTACCACACTATGTCAGTGATCCTTTCCGTTTCCACTAAAAAGTGCTGTCGACATGATCCCTGACATTGCTGCAGAAGCAAGTATTTAGGATTTAGGATTGTGAACATAGCAAAAAACTGTGTAGTGACACTTGATGCCTTTTACTAAACCAGGAACCAACCAATCTAAGATTCCTCCAAGAGAAGATGTCCAAGGATGATGATGTACACTTTAGACAACCATCTGGGTTTTTTCCCAATCCAGAAGGTTGCTAATGTTGATCTATATGCAACACAAGTCATGAACCAGGATCCAAACCAAAGTGTGGTGGTGAAATTGTAGGTCATGGAAGAAGTATGGAAACATGAGGATGGTTAAGCGACAAGCCCTAGGGTACAGACCATGTTCACATGTGGCTAACAGGGGTGGACACTTGACCATATAAAAAGATTAGTCTTATAGGAATAAATCATCCAGTAAGTAAGGTGTCATGTGAGTCAAGCAGCCCATAACTGTTATCACCAACATGAAAATAAATAATGTATAAACAAGGCTAAAATCTGTGGCTACATTATAAAACTGGGTAATTTTGCTTAGAAACATTTTCCAATGACCATCTGGGTGGGTATGGTAGACAGAATAATGACCACCCAAAGATGCCACCTCAACACTTACATGTCGGGAAACATCAGCATCCTCATGACTTGTTGAAGATCAAGAACCTCTGGTCCAAACCTCGTAAGTGAAAATACAATAAATTAGGCAGAAGCCTGATCTACTAGCTCAGGCTTCGTGGTTAAGGAAACACCATCTTTTTTCCTGGCTTAATCAGGGGAATGGAGTCCAGTTGCTGATGTTGAAGCTTTTGACATGTGGCTTCCCTGCTTCCTCACCTCAGCACTTTCCTTTACTGCTTTCACATTGATCTGTAGCTGATTTCCATATAACGTTGCAAGAGGACAGCCTGTAAGGAATCACTCCTGAATAAGTTAACCCTTACCTGTCATTTCTAATAGCCCATATGTCTTAGCTTTTTATATTAACAAGTATCGCTCCACATTTCACTAGTGAATATATTTTCAAAGAATTTATGTCAGCCACTATGATCAGTTTGAATGCTGGCATCCATTTATAGAGGAATAGGCAATGGTTGATTATTCTGCTTGTGGTGCAAATTTTTCATTGATTATTCTGGAATGCAACTCAATTATTCATTTATATCTGGCACCTTCAGTTATTCACACATGCACAATCTTAATTGATCCCTTCATATTTTATAATGTTTACAACTGTTATTTATTTCTACCTAAAACTCTAAAGATGGTGAGTACAGTAATATAAAATATATTCAGTTTTTCAGCTAATTGTTAATGTACAATTTGATACACGAAGCATTCTATTAGGCACTACTAGAGAAAGACATAGAAAGATTTTGACTATGATACTCTGACAGAAGTCTTGTACAAGGAGGTAAAGTCTGACCTAGATCTATAAAACAAGGTTAAAGAATGCCTGTGATCTTGAATGGGAAGGAGGCTAAATGTAGTGTTTCCCAGACATAGGTCTAGATATTGAAGAATGCCGAGTATATTCTAAGAAAGCATGCTAGTAATTCTTAAATTTTTCAATTTCCAATCCTTACCTGAATAACAAATCATTCTTCATATGCTTGAACTTTGTACTTGAAAGTGAAATTACAAAAGCTTTTAAACTAATGATGGAAATTCTAATGTGTGTTCTAGGGTGCCTGGGTGGCTCAGTTGGTTAAGCATCTGTCTTCAATTCGGGTCATGATCCTGGATCCTGGACGAGTCCCACACTGGTGCTCCCTCTCTACTCTTTCCCTCTGCTCCTGTTGCTCGCTCTCGCTCTCTCTCTCTTTCTCTCATAAGTAAATAAAAATGTTTTTTTTTAAACATAATATCTGTCCTAAATTATCTATTATTCTACAATTTATATTTAGAGTTATATGGATATTCTCTCTCACCCTCTCCTCTCACTCTCTCTGTCTCTTCCCCTGTCCCTTCCTTCCTTTTCCCATTCTTTCCCTCCTTCCTCCCTTTTTTCATTCCTTCCTTCCTTCTGTCCTTTCTTTCTGTGTTATTTAATACTGGATTTCACAGATGCATATAGAGAGATACATTTTTTAATCCAATGTCACCAGAATTCCATAAATGATGTGTGAGAAGCTGAATATAATAAAGTTTTCAGTGTGTAATCAGCAATTAATGTAGTGATAAGTTATCAGTATGTCAAACTTCAAATATCATTTATCTAAAAGCCAGAAATTAACGTGAATAGTTATTTTGTTTTGGAATATTGAGCAAATTATTCCCCAACTATTTCTTGAAATGTGAATTACTTGTTAACTTCAAGAACCACTTTTCCACACAGAAATGTCTTTTCACTACCAATTTTCTATTATTTTACTCAACAAGCAATCTTTTGCTGTAATAGATATAAAAAATCAACTTTTCTCCTTGCATTTTGATTCAGAGTACAAAACAGGATAGTCTAATTATAAAGCTAGCGAAATGTAACAATCACTTCTCTAAGAGCTCTTTAAAATTGCCATAATATATAATCTTATTTAATTAAATTGATTCTGTTTTCAATTGAATTTATAGATTTCTTTTTATTTTCTCAAGCTTATTTGCCAACAAATTAAATCAACACAAGAATATGAATGCTTTATATTTTAATACATGATTATATTAATATGGTGAATTCCAAATTGTCTTATTAGTTTATACTCTCTAAAATCATACTAACATTCCCTTTAATTTTCAACAAAACACTCAGTTCTAGGTCAGTTGCTGATTATGTATTTGAAGTTGGTTTTGCAAACATGATCAGTCTGATGATATAACAAGTTTTCTTAAACTGTGGATTTTGTGAATTTAAGTTTATCATTTTTATAATAAATCTAACCTTCCTTGTATCCAAAATACTTCCCCATTTTTGAAGGAACTAACCCATCTCAAGAAAGTCAGAGATTCCATTTCAGAAAACTTAAGTTGTATACCAGCCAAGATATTTTTGGCCAGCAAATACAGGATTCTCTTCTTGCCATTGACACTGATCCCTTGTTGGAGTTATTGTAGCAAAGACTTCACAAGTTATGAAACAGTTGGTTTTAGAGTACGTGCCATTGATTTGGCTACATTTAATCATATTGCTTTTTTTCCTCCTGCTTCTAATTTGCAACTCTAATTCATTATGTAGCTAATTCCATTCCTCACTGATTGTTTTGTTGGATTCCGAAATTCTTTTCTCTCATTACATGGCAATATATTCTATTTTGTATCTAAAGACACTCTAATGTTGATTTATTGGAATCTTCACAACTGCATATAACTTGTGATAATTATTTGGGTTTTGTACAATATTTGGATTGACATGACTTCATGCTTTAATTTATCTGTCTATATTGTGACTTACTCTGCTTTCATGTTAAAATTAACAACACACCTTCACAAAACCAACGACCATCTTCTCCCAAACATACAGTAATAAATATATTATTTGTATGATTAAGAGAGCTAAATATAAATTATGCAAAAAGCTAATAAATCTATGTGAACTATATGTAAAATCTTCACAGTGTCTTATGTGTCTACTCTTCAGTAGAATGGAAACTACAAAAGAATTATAAGACATAATCCACAGTTCTGTGATGTCTATTGAATTATTAAAGAAAAGAAAAGCATACTGTTTTAAACAAACCGAAAAGAGATTATAAAGTTCAATTAATTCTGTATGTGTGTAAAAATTTAATGCAAATTATTGTTAAAGTTTGGAGTGTATGATATCCTGCATTAATATATAACAACTTCATAAGGAACCAACGAGGATGATAGAACATGTGTGAATGTCCCCATTTTACAGGAAAAACATATATAATCTCAGCTGTTTCATCATTAGAACATTTGAAGATTTGTCTAAGTAGCATATATTTCTTTAGTTCCTGCATTGCATTTATTCTCTATTTTGTGTCTATACTGCAAGATGTATGAGTGATTTATTTATAAAAAGAAGAGTGAAGTTTTATCAAGGTGAAGGCAAAGACATCTAGAAGACCTTCAGGGGAATGATTATCTTCAGTCTCCAGAGACCAGAAAAGATGCTAATGATTCAGCCTGTGGACATCTAAGATTCACATCCACACATGAGCTACAGCTCATGTCCCCAAAAGAAAAGCAACCAAACATTAAAAAATCTCTATGCTCAGGAATTAGTCTTTAAAGAATCATGAAAACCTGGTCTTCTCACTAGATATTCTGCTTATTCTGGACTTTGTTTTGTTGTGAATATGTTTGAGAAGTGGTAATGTAGGTTTATTTAAAACTTTTAATATTTCTTATCTCCCTACACTAAAAGAATCTCTCACCAGCTGTATGATTTCAGTATTGTTTCCAAATAGCCAGAAAACAATGTCTTTACCTGTGGGTTATTTATTTTTCAAAGATTTCAAAGGTTCCCATTTTATGGGAAAAAGAGCAATATTTACATAATACCTACATTCAATAGTTTTGTGTATGCTTGTGTATTTATAGTACTTAATATTTGTTGTATGTAGTAATGTAAGACTAGTCACACATTTATGGAAAATTCTTTTTAAAATAGAATATCTGAGAATTACAATGTATTTTAACTATACAAGGAAAGCCATTCCTTTCATATCTATATAATAGTATTTTGGAAATGTTTTAGATGTAATTTTATTTTATAAGTCCAATGATAATATTTTAAGAATTAGTTTCTATTTTTCTTGAGCTTGTCACTGCATCCTGTCTCTAATGAAACCAGGGCATGTACACAGACATTTGATTCTCAGAGCTTAAGACTGTTTTTGCTACAACAATCTGATACTTCCCACTACAACCCTAGTGTGCCAGGATACAACAGACTTCAAATCAATGTGTATTGTTTTTAAATTAGACTATCTGAGCTATAAGGCTGTTGTTGATAGTGGATTTTTACATGTTTATTTGTGATTATTGTTTAAGTTTTATTTTTGGGGGTGTTATCTGATTTTTTTGCTTCCTTTGTCTTATAAGCAATTTTTAGCCATGAACTATTCAGTGTATGTCATTTCAAATTATAAGTACATCTATATACTTATGAGGCTATAGATTATGAATTTAAATATATAAAAATATTTCATTTAATGCTTAATCCATTATATATTTATTTGTATATAGTATCAGACCTATCTGATTGGTATAGTTTCAACATCTTGCTCTTATACCCAACCCCTTGACATTGGGTTTTTGGGGGCATTAGAATTAATGCTGATAAAAATCAAAGATGCAAGGTGAAGTTATCCAAAGATGCAAAAGAGAAGGGCTTTCAAATCAATTTTTTGATGGGCCTTAACACTATTAAATGAAGAAAAGATTGTTTTGCCTCTTCCTCTCAGTTCAGCTCTTATGGAGGACACAGTCATTGATATTCCAAGTGCAGAATCTGAGGAGAAGGTGAGTCATAAAAAAGTTCCAAAGTTTGAGATTTGGAAAAGAAAGGGGTTGCATGTTATGAAAGTCAGCATCGTGAGTGAACCGGGTGTTGAAAAGTAGCCACAGTTTGGCCAGAAGACGAAGGAATAATTTCTATTACAAAAAGCCCCAGTATGTAGACGATGTAAGCAGAGAACTTGTCTATGCCCTAGCATGAAATAGAAGTTTGGTATGAGGCATATTTGGTTTTGACTGTCAATTTTACCAATTAACATTTTCTTGATCTAAAAGAGTTTCCTTCTCTCAATATTTACGATGTGGAAGCTGAGAAGCTGGGTATGAAATCATTTCTAGTTCCAAGAATTTGAGTCACTGTAAGTAGATTGTCTAGTACATGTATACCCCACTGCTGAAGTTAATTTCTTCTCTTCAACCAACTGCAGGGTAAACATAAACACCCCAATACTATTACGGATACTGGATCATGGAAGAAACTGTACATATATCTTTTTCATCTGAGTGATATCACCTTGTTCTGCAACTGAAAAGCTATATAAACCTGAATGTATGGCAGGTTGGAACCATACAGGGGTGAAGGAATTCCTTCTGGTAGGTTTAACTGAAAACCCTAATTTGCAGATCCCTCTCTTTTTGCTTTTTACCCTTATTTATTTCACCACTCTGGCAGGTAATTGGGGGATGATTATCTTGATCTGGTTAAATACCCAACTTCATACTCCAATGTACTTCTTCCTTAGCAACCTCTCTTTTTGTGATATCTGCTATTCTACTGTCTTTGCTCCAAAGATGTTGGTCAATTTCCTATCAAAACATAAGTCCAGCACATTTGCTGGCTGTGTTCTACAGAGTTTCTTTTTTGCAGTATATGTAACCACAGAGGGCATCCTCCTGTCTATGATGGCCTATGACCGCTATGTGGCAATAGCTAATCCCTTGTTGTATACAGTCATAATGACCCAAAGGGTTTGTGTTCAGATGGTACTTGCATCTTACCTGGGTGGGCTCATTAACTCACTCACACACACAATCGGTTTGCTCAAATTAGACTTCTGTGGTCCTAACATTGTGAACCATTATTTCTGTGACATTCCTCCTCTCCTGAAACTCTCTTGTTCTGATGCCCATAACAATGAAATGCTGCTTTTAATATTCTCTGGGGTCATTGCAATGTTCACTTTCACTATCATTATGGTCTCTTATACGTGCATCATCATTGCCATCCAGAGAATCCGCTCCGCTGAGGGGAGGCGCAAAGCCTTCTCCACTTGTGCCTCTCATCTGACTGCTGTGACATTATTCTATGGGTCTGTGACCTTCAGTTACATCCAGCCAAGTTCTCAGTATTCCCTGGAGCAGGAGAAGGTCTCTGCTGTGTTTTATACGTTGGTGATCCCCATGCTAAACCCACTGATTTATAGCTTACGAAATAAGGATGTGAAAGACGCAGCCAGAAGGTCAATATGGTGGAAAAGAATTCCCACCTGACCCAATCTTTTCAATGGATTTGTTAACCTAACATTAAATAGATAGGCTTTTCTTAAAATTGTGTCACAGACACAAACGCCCAAAAACTGTAATCAAGGTAGACTCATGAAATTGAAGACGTGTTGAGATTGACAGGAAGACTGAAAATCACTATATTTTATCATTCGTTGTTTTGTGACTTAACAATTTCATTCTCTCAAGAGCTAGTACATCTTTTTTCCCCTAAAAAATTCTGATGCTATGCTATGAAAGAACTCACCACAGATTTAAAAGACTCTGACATTGATTCAAATGAAAAGAACACTCCAACAATAGGAATTTATCAAATTCATTCTTATCTCAGAGGAAAAGTGAAATAGCCTTTTAGCATGATTTTCTTGGATCAGATCTTTGTTGTTGTTGTTGTTCTAAAAATGCTATCATCCAAGTAGAGACATATATCTCCATTTTTGTATTTGAATTATATATCTTAATGGTATCTTAGAATAGCTATAGAAAAAAAATAACTGTCATTAGTTATAATTTATTCCTTCAACACACTTCTGTTTAGTACCTTTACTTGTACCAGTTACTCTGTGAGAGCCAAACATTAAGAGATTTAAGATATAGGGCAAAAGCTGTTAAAGGAACAAGTAATGGAGGGGTATGGTAAATAAGTTTTCAAAATATTGTGTGAAGATGAATGCATTACCTGATGTTACATCTCAAACTTTTGGAAAGCATGACTGTGTACTGGATAATATAAAATAATATTATGTCATTACTATTATAAAGAAAGATATGTGTATATAAATGGGTATACACACACACACATACATATATACATATAGTAAGATAGAGATTAAGAGACTGATGAAGCAAATAAGCAATTGCAGTTAGTATCTATAGGGAAGGAACACAGGAGAGATCATTTAAATATTCTTGCAAATCTCTTATTCTTGATTCTGTTCTATAAGTTTAAAATGTTTCAAAATTTTTTAAAAAATTAGGAAAATATGCACTTTTACTTCTGGATCAAAAGAACATCTATGCAAAAATAATGAAAAAAAGCAAGATAAGTTAAGACATCTGTTGAGTGAATTGAATGGCTTTTGAAGAAAAAAGAGTTGGAGGGGCTTATATTTCAGAGAGACATGAACTTGGAGATGCAGGCTGACTTAGTCTCCCTGATTCAGGGCACACTTGACAATGCAGGTGAGGACTTGCATGGAGGGCTCTGGAAAGAGTTCAGCAGATTCAGGAGAGGTCCAGACAGAAGTTTTCCAGGTTTCACCACACAGTGACATTTCTTCTCAGGGAATTAGCTATATTCTGGGTCTGAGCAGGCTTGAAGACCAGGTAAACAAATAAACAGAAGGATGAACATGTAATAGACTAGATAGATAAATTAGATATATGATAGATGAGGATAGAAAGATGATAGATGATAGATAATAATAGATAGATGATGGATGATAGATAGATAGATAGATGGATAGATTTAAATGAAAACTTCTAGGGGCATTGGGGTGGCTCAGTCGGTTAAGCATTTGACTCTTGCTTTCGGCTTGGGTCATAATCTCAGGGTCTAGAGATGGAGTCCTGTGCTGGGCTCTGTGCTGAGCATGAAGCCTGCTTAAGATTCTCTCTCTCCTTCTCTCTATGCTCCCCTTTCCCTAAATACTAAATAAATAAACAAATAAATAAATAACTTCTGAGAAACAGAGAGGAAGCTTTGGTGTTATCCCAAGCAAAACAAATATTAAAATTACTGTCTATCAAAAGCAGGGGCTCCTGTGCCCTGTAGCTGTTCTGGGGGAAGAGAAAACAGTGGTCTTCGCAGCAGTTCTTTGGCCTGAGGAGTTGAACTGGAGTATGTTGGAGCTTAAACACACAGCTATTTCCCTCTCCTCCCCCGCCTCACCTCAAGAAATTGGATAGGATGGAAGGTGGAGGGCGTAAGACACTGGTTTGGGCCACAGGGGTCGATGGAAATCCCCCCACACTCTTGCTGTGCTTAGAAGACACAAAATCTTGCTGGAAGGAAGAGATACCAAAAAATGTAATAAAGGTTTCCTCTCCAGAACATTTGCCAGATTCTGATCTTGCTGTAAGCCAGGAGAAAAGGGCTAGAGTTTTCTTTGTGTGGCACAGAAGATTCAGATGTTTGCAGATTCAAATGGGATTGGAAAGACAGTGGTATTTTTTCTCAGCCTCTAGGTGCTTGGTTGATAAGGTCTCACCAGAGGTAGAGGGCTGCGTCAGACACGAGGCTGGCAGCCCCCTCCAGATATTGGCTGCAGTTGATGTGTAAGCATGCCTCCCTTTATTATGCTTCACTTTAACTTCACAGCTACTGTGTTTTTACAAATGGAAAGTTCATGGCATCCCTGCATCAAACAAGTTTATCAATGTCAGTTCTCTGACAAAATTTGTTCACGTTGTATCTCTGGGTCACACTTTGGTAATTCTTGCAATATTTCAAACTTTTTCAATATTGTCATATTCGTTTCAGTAATCTGGGATCAGGGATGACAATTTGCTGAAGGCTCAGAATGGTTAGCATTTTGTAGTAATAAAGTGTTTTTATTTTTTCTCAAGCTTTTTTTTTTTTTAATTTTCATTGTGTTGTTTTTAAATTAAGGTATGCGCACTGGCTTTTTTAGATGCAATGCTATTGCACACTTGCTAGACCACAGCATAATATAAACATAACTTTTATGTGTACTGCAGTGTTCTGGAACCAAACCCACAATATCTCCAAGATGTGCCTATATAGGACAGGGAGCTAAGTTCACACCACCAAAGAATTAAAACTTAATTTTCTATAGTGTTTAAAGCTAGAGAGAGAGAAAAGTGCAACTCTTAACCAATATCTTGGGAAATCTACACCCAAACAGGGAGAAGGAAGAAGAAAAATGAGGTCCAACTTCAACCCAATGCAGAACCAGCACAAATAGTATTTGAATTAACTTAGCTTTTCATCTGTTATGCCTTTTTAGAAAGAGTGAAGCCCTCCCAGGTGGAAAGTAATGCCATCTTTACTTTCTATGTACCTTTAATCACATGCAAAGAATGAGAAATTATTTTTAAAAAGAGTAAGAAAGAGTGGGAAAAAAAAGCAGGGTCACATAAGAGCTATGAATCTTAATTTTAATTCATATCATACATGAAGATTGATTTAAGATGGATCATAGAAGTAAATGTATGAAAGATGAAAAAATAAAGAACCTCTAGAAGTAAACATAAGTCTGTGTTTTCATAACATCAAAATTGGCAAACATTTCTTAATAAGGATATACAGGCCACCTGGGTGGCTGAGTTGGCTAAGCATGTGCCTTCGGCTCAGGTCATGATCCCAGGGTCCTGGGATTGAGTCGCTCATCAAACCCCTTGCTCAGCAGGGAGTCTGCTTCTGTCTCTGCCTATTGCTCCCATGCTTATGCTCTCTCTCTCTGACAAATACATTTTAAAAAATCTTTTTAAAAAAAGGGTATACAAATAGTAAAATAAAAAGAACAATGGGAGAATATATCTCTTTCATTTATTCTTTCTTTCTCCAATTTTAATTTACACTCCAGTTGCTTAACATACAGTGTAATATTAGTTTCAGGTATAGAACTGAGTGACTCAACACTTATATACAATATTCGGTGAGGTTTTGTTATAAATAAAGACTTCCATCCCTGGAAATACATCATTACAAGACTAAAAAGGCAAGCCACAGACTAAGAAAGAATATTCATAGAGTGTATACTGGCAAAAGATTCATCCAAAATATATTAAAAAGAACTGCCAGTCAATAAAAGACAAATAGGACAACCGAATATGGAAAAAAACAGAAAAATGTTTATATGAAAGTCATTCAGAATAACCAGTAAGCATATGTAAAAATGTTTAATATCATTATTCACACATTTCCAACAGGTGTATGAAAATGGTTCAGGTATTTTGGAGAACTGTCTGAGGGTAAATTGAATATATGGCTAACTCATGTTCCAAGATTCCCTAGATATGAGTGTGTGTTCACAAACATGCATGAGCAATAATTTTTTCAGAAGTTTTATTCATAATATTTATACTTACAAACTAGAAACAAAAACCTGACCATTTAAGAGAATAAATTAAACATTTTGATATATTCACAAAATGGAAGACTAAACAGCACTTTAAAAAAAAAAAAACACTGATGTACATTAAGGTAAATGAATGTCATAGATGTTATGCTCAGTAAAGGAAAGCAGAAACAAAAAGTCCATATGTTTAAAATAAAAAAAAGACAGAAAAGCAAAGTCCGTGTGTAGGATTCCATTTGTGTAAGGTTTAACAACAGATAAATTTAAGTTATGGTAATATAGTTATGAGGGAGCATTCTGTAGTGTTGGAAATATCCGTATCATTATGATCTGTGTGGTGTTTATGCTCATGTACATATACAGAAATTTGAAATAAATTGTATACTTAATTTTAAGGTGCTTTACAATGTGTGTGTATGTGTATGCATGTATATATAATTCTTGAACAAGTGCTCAGAGGAAAAGACAAAAAATGGAATTTCAATGAAAATATGGAAAGCAAAGGGAATGGTAAATTGGAGATTTGAGGGTAATTATAAATTGTAATTGAATTTTGACTGTACAACAATATTTTATTAGGAGGTTTAAAATAAATACAACATAAGTGCATAGAAACAATAATGCAAAAGCAGTGTAAATTAATGGGACTAAACCTTCTGAGGCTTTAATAAGAGAAATGAAATAAGGAACAGAGTGCATTATATTTACTATTTAAAATTGCATAATTTGGGGCACCTGGGTGGCTCAGTGGGTTAAAGCCTCTGCCTTCGGCTCAGGTCATGATCCCAGGATCCTGGGATGGAGCCCCACATCTGGCTTTCTGCTCAGCGGGGAGCCTGCTTCCTCCTCTCTCTCTGCCTACTTGTGATTTCTGTCTGTCAAATAAATAAAATCTTTAAAAAAATAAAATAAAATAAAATAAAATTGCATAATTTAAAACAGAAGGCGATCCATAACACAGTAAATGCAAAAGTTAGAACAATAAAAAATATAAATTGAGACATCTTAAAAACTTAATAGATAAAACATTTCTTAAATAGGACATAAAATGTTCTGACCATTAAGGAGAAATTAAGGAACACTGAATTATATTGCTACTTAAAATATATTTATAGGATGAAAAAGTAAACCAGAGTCAGTGAAAATAGTTTCCCTACATATTTATAAACTATAATAAAAATGTATAAAGAAATCTTACAAACCAATAAAACTAAACATAATAGAAAAATGTTGGGGACAAGGGGGCAAAGTACTTGTAATGCACATGACACAATAAATACCAAAAACCTCCCAACTTCCAGAAAAATAAAGGAAAGTTGCTCAGCTTTATTAGTAATCTGGGGAAAGAAAATTAACCACAGTAAGATATGGCAATACAAGCTGTATATGATATCAGGGGCACCTGTCATTCAGTCGGTAGAGCAAGTGAGTCTCGATCTCAGGGTTGTGCGTTTGAGCCCAGTGCTGGGTGTAGAGATGACTTAAAAAAATAAGATTTTTTAAAAAAATATACAATATCAAGTGCTGAAGAGAGGGAGCAGCTACAACACTCATAAAGCAGTGATGGAGATGTTACTCAGGACAACTTTGAAAAATAATTGCCGGTCCTTAACAAAGCTGCACATACGAAATGCAGAGCATCAATGCTGTGTTGTATATAAAGTATAGCTCTTAGAAATTTACAAGACCTACAAAGAAGCAGTTTGAAAATGTAATACATTGGACTCGAAAAAAAAGAAGTTGGTAGAAACTGAATGACCCGGATGTTCGATTGAGCAGAAAAAGACTTCAAAGTACTAATATAAATAATATGTTTAGATAACTAAAGAAAATATATCAAAAATTAAAGGAAAGTGTTATAGTAGGTATCCATCAAATAAAGCATCTCGATTTTAAAAAAGGATTAATAAAAATACCAAATGAGAATTCTGTAGTTAAACATACAGTAACTGTAATGAAAAATTCCCTTAGAAAGATCCAATGACAAATACGAGGTGATAGAAGAAAGAATCAGTGATCTTGGCGCTAGACCAATGGAAATCATCCCTTTTGAAGAACAAATATGAAAAGAATGAAAGAAAATAAACAGCCAGAGATTTGTATGCCACCATTCAGTGTATCAAGAGATACATAGTGCAGTTCCCAAAGAAGAGGAGAAAAGAAAGAAGTGAAAAGCAAAGCAAAACAAAATAAAGCAAAACCTGAAAACAAAACCTGGAAAAAACTGCGTGTGTTTGGTTAAAAAAAAATTCCAGTCAAATTTTACTAGAGATTCCTATCACATAACATATAATACACAAAAATACACAAAAATAAGTTTCAAGAATCACAGACCTGTACCCCTAAGACAAAAAATAAATTATATGTTAATTAAAAAAGAGTATATACTTAAAAAAAATAGATGAGCTTAAATGTGAAAGATAGAACAGTTCAAAAGTGAGACAAAAATACATAAGGAATAAATGAACACTATAAAGTAATGGAATGTATAAAATGAAAGAACAATACAGAAGAAAATAATACAAAATAAAATGAATAATACAAAACAAAATGCTAAAGGCATCCAAATTAGAAAAGAAGCAGCACAATTCTCATTATTTTCAGGTGAAATTATCATGCATCTAACACAAAATCAATATACAAAAATGAACTGTGTTTCTGTATATTAATAGCAAATGATTCAAAAACTAATAAAATATTTCCATTAACAATAGGACATAATAGAGGAATAAATTCAACAGCAACAAAAAAAATCAAGACTTAAAAGTAAAATCATGAAAAGTATAAAAAGTTGCTGAGAGGAATAGGAGATCTAAATTAATAGCCATTCCCTGTTAATGAATTGGAACACTCTATTCTTAGGTATTTATCCAGGAGACCTGAGTAATCATGCCCATTCAAAACTTTTACTCTAGTATTTATAACTGCTTTAAAAAAATTTTTCTTTATTTATTTGAGAGAGAGAGCATGGAGGATAGAAGAAGAGGGAGAAACTATCCAGCAGGAGCCCACTGCAGGGCTCCATCTCAAGACCCTGAGACCATCACCTGAGCCAAAACCAAGAAGAGGATGCTTAACTGACTTAGCCATCCAAATGCCCCTGTAGCAGCTTTATTCAAAGTAGCCAAATATTGCAAACAACCCAAATGTCCATTAAGAGGTCAGTGGATAAACAAAACATGCTAATCCATACATTACCAAGCAATAAAAAAGAAAGAACTAATGATTTATGTAACAATGTGAATGTTTCTAAAAACATTACTCTGGGGCACCTGGGTCGCTCAGTGAGTTAAGCATCTGCCTTGGGCTCAGGTCATGATCCCAGGGTCCTGGGATCAAGAACTGCATTCTGCCTCTGTCTTTGTCTCTTTCTCTGTCTCTCATGAATAAATAAATAAAATCTTAAAAAAATATATAAAAATAAAAATATCATTCTGATTGAAAAAATATTCAGACCAAAAAAACTGTATTACCCCAATTTTGTGAAACTCTGCAAAAACAAATCTCACAAATATAAACAACTGATCAGAAGTTTTTTGAGGTTGGAGGGCAGAGATTGGGGTTTCTTAGAAAAAGAACAAGATATTCTGGGGGTTATGGAAACATTTTGTTTTGATTATAGTAATAATTGGTCCAGAGCATATATTTGTCAAAACCCATTAAATTATACATTTAACTGACCTCTGCCTATTGGATCATAATTATTCCTCTAACTTTTATTTGAAAAAAATTATTTTCTAAAATATAACACTTCAACATATTGTATTCATTAATATAATTCTGAATTATATTTTCACAAGAAGTCTTCTTTCATGACAGAAAATCAATAAATATATACTAAATTCATTTCAAATAATGCTGCTAATTTTTTCTGTATGTCAAATTCAATTGCAGCCCTATATATGTGCTAAATATCAACTTTTAAAATTTAACATATCCGTTTCTATTGTTAATAAAGCCATTAGATCTTAGTTTGGGTCTCTAAGTATCTGATGATTGGTATGAGGTCATTTCCCAGAAATAAGTGTTTTAAAGACAGCATTGCATGGGATGCCTGGCTGACTCAGCGGTAGAACATTTGACTCGATCTTGGCGTCCTGAGTTTGAGCTCCACGTCAGGTGTAGAGATTACCAAAAAAAAAAAAGGGAAGGAAGGGAAAAAAAATAAGAAAATAGTATTGCATATAATCTCAAGGGGTTAATAGATCTGCAGAAGTTAGAGAACCTGATAGGGACTTTCTAAATGCAGTGTTTTGTTTTGTTTCGTTTTTTCCCCTACACTGAGTGTGTGTCAACCAAGGAAAGACAAAACACGTTTCAAAATAAAGTATGTGTGTTTACTTGGGGATTTAGGGATTGCAATTCAAGAGAGAGAGAGATTTAACCAAAAGCAAAAGTGTGTTTTGGAGAAACAAAGGAGGTTAGAGTTTTTAAAGAAGAAAGGAAATTTACATAAGTCATTTTGAACGAGATGAGATCCATACGCCAGAAGCACGGGTAGAGCTAACAGTTAGACTCGGCTGTATGAGACTGGCTGCTAGGCAGAACTGCATTAAAGCAGAAAGCCCATTTCTGTCCGTTTTAACATAGAACACATCCCTGGCTTCTAGCCCCACCTCTTCAATGTCCTCCCCGTTCCATTTAAGATAATTGTCTTAGGGCCTCTTGGGTGGCTCAGTCCTTAAGTGTCTACCTTCTGCTCAGGTCGTGATCCCAGGGTCCTGGGACCCAGCCCCGAGTTGGGCTCCCTGCTCAGTGGGAGGCCTGCTTCTCCCTCTCCCACTCCCCCTGCTCCTATGCTCTCCCTCGCCATCTCTCTGTCAAATAAATAAAATCTTTTAAAAAATAAAAAATGTAAATGTTAAAAATTTTTAAAAAGTACTAGTTTTCATTTTCTTTGATTTCCTCTTCATAATCCAAGAAAACAAAGGCGTAGATTTTTGTTAACCAGCTGCTCTTCTCCTATCTTAAAGCCCACTAATGTTTGAGTTTTAGTTTCGCTTTTGTGTGTGTGTGTGTGTGTGTGTGTGTGTGTGTGTGTGTGAGTACGTGGATGAGTGCACGTGCGTTTTCTGACAAGCAGGCCCAACTACTGGATTTTCTGAGAAGCTTCCCTTGCTAAAGTACCAAGCAGGCATCACTATCTATTCTTTGCACTGTTGTTCAGAATTTATATATTCTTTTTTTCCCCCTATACTTGGCCCTTCATTTCCTTCTATTTATTCTAACATTCAGGAAATTAAATGCTTTCAGGGAGCCATTAAGGTCCTGAGAGTTTCCTACGTCCCTCAAGAAACACAGAGGAACTTTTAATCATGTATTTATTATATCCTTTTGATTAGAAAATTAACTAACTGGGGACTCTATTCCCATTTGTACTAAAGTAAATATGTAAGTAAAATTTTTGACCGTCTTGCTCTTGTTTTCATACGATGGAGGCTTTGCCTGTGGTTATCATATTTTAAAGGAGAAGTTTGAATTTCAGTCCTCCTACCTGTAACTACCATCATTTATCCAATTTTTGTATTACTGTAAGTGTTAGACAAATACAACTTTTGTGTATGATTGATTAATTGTTTTGGGAGGAAAATAGAGAAATATCCATTGGAATGAGCAGTTGTAAGGTTCCTAAATAAGCTAACGTATTGAATGTTTTTTTTCTCTTACTGGTAAGTGAAACTCACTTATTTCACTTTCTCATGTAAATATATTTTACAAATCAGTTAAAATTGCAAAAAAAAAAGGCAAGATGAAAGAGACATAAAAATTATGTTTTAATTTTATTCTTATAAGTACAGAGTAGGAGGAATTTATAATTTGGCCATTTATTCTCACCCCTTATCCTACACATCAATTTCTTTTTCTACAGTAACATCAAAATTTTTAGGTAACATCTACTGAAACAATGAAAAATCAATGTTTTAATCAGTGTGGAATCTTCTTCCCTGAAGGATGAATTGCATCATGTCATAATTAGATATTCTCATAGGGATTACTTACCTATCAGTGTAGATACTCTATGTCTAACAGTTACATCATTTCTTGCTATTTCAATAATTTTGTAATGTTTTTCTGAGTTTTACCAACTGTACTAAAGAAATAGTGTCTCCCAAGTAAAAGAATAATGAAACCATCAAAAACCTCTCCCTTTATTCTCAAGAGATAAAACCATAGCCTTGTGAACTGTTTAAAATATTTATTTTTATTTTCCATAAAATGTAAAAAAGTAGTTGTATTTTTTCAGACAAAATGTAATAATCAACCATTGTGTATTAAGTGGAAAAGACATAGTATATTTTAAGAAATGTGTTTCAACATCCAAAAAATATGGTAAAAAGGTATCTATATGTTTTATAGGTTTGCTTTATTTTATAGGTTTACACTGCTCTTTATTAGAAAAAGGTTAAAAACTCTGTTTTCTGAGTCTCCTGAGTAAGGTATTTCTATTGGATTTCAAAAGCCAATCATTTCTTTTTCAAGATTTTTTTTTTCATTCGACAGAGATATAGAACAAGCGGGGGAGCTGCGGGGGAGAGGCAGAAGCAGGCTCTCCACTGAGCAGGGAACCCCACATGGGGCTCCATCCCAGGACCCTGGGATCATGACCTGAGCGGAAGGCAGCTGCTTAACTGACAGCCTCCTAGGCGCCCCTCAAAAGCCAATTATATAAGTTGTTGTTCACATTCTAGCTCAGACTACCCTCTCCTCTCATTCTCTGTGGCATTTTTCTCAGAAACCAATACTTCTGGCTATTTTCTAAGGATGACCTTTTGGATGTTAAGGCTTTGTCTTTCATCACATTCAACTTACAAAAATACTGTGGTATGTGAAGTAAACATGAAGGCGTATGTGGAATTTCATAGTTCAAATGCCATAGTACAGTTAATTCTTATATTTTGATGTATTTGACATTAGCTACCATTAAATCCAAAGTGAGAAGTTGAAAAGATCTTCTGTGAGAAAACAGATTAAATTTCCAACCTTAGTTATTATGCTTAAAAACCAGATTTTGCATCACATATATTTTAGAATGAATTTCACTTCAGCTTTTTTTTTTCTTCACATAAAAGGGGAAACATTTAAATGCACCTTGAAGCTAACACCTTAATGTTTTATTTTTCTCATTCATGGAATTTCCTTTTGGAATAGACTTATAAACAGTACTTGAAGAGACTAGAGAGTTACTAGTTAAAATTTTCTAATTTCTAATTTTCTAATTAAAACAACTGGGAAAGAAAAGTCAACAACTCAAGTTGCAAGGTGAGATAGGGATTCCAAGTAGTCTTGATGGTGTGGCATGATCGTTCTCAATTTCATTTTTCTTATCATCAACAGGTACCAAGAAACACACACACATGACTGACGTTAATTTTACATTGGTTACGGAATTTATCCTTTTGGGACTGACAGATCATGCTGAACTGAAAGCGGTCCTCTTTGTTTTGTTCCTGCTGATCTATATCATTTCTTTGGTGGGGAATCTAGGAATGCTCTTTCTAATCCAAATAACCCCCAAACTCCAGACACCCATGTATCATTTCCTTAGCTGTCATTTGTTGACGCCTGCTATTCGTCAGTCTTTGCACCCAAAATGCTGCTGAACTTCTTTGTTGAACGGGAGACGATCTCTTTCTCAGCTTGCATCGTGCAATATTTTTTATTTGTGTCACTCCTTACCACTGAGGGCTTCTTGCTGGCAGCCATGGCTTACGACCGCTACATGGCCATCGTGAACCCGTTACTTTACACAGTGGCTATGACTAAATTCATCTGCATTGCCCTGGTCATTGGGTCATGTGTAGGAGGCTTAATCAACTCACTGACACACACAGTTGGCTTGGTGAAATTGTCTTTCTGTGGGCCAAATATCATCAGTCACTTCTTCTGTGACCTTCCCCCACTATTGAAGTTGTCATGTTCTGACACATTCATGAATGAATTGTTGCTTTTAATCTTCTCTGGAGTTATTGCTATGATCACTTTCTTGATTGTGATGATCTCCTATGTCTTCATTGTTGCTGCTATCCTGAGGATCCGCTCAACAGCAGGCAGACACAAAGCCTTCTCGACCTGTGCTTCACATTTCATGGCTGTGACTTTATTCTATGGCTCTATAAGCTTTAGTTATATCCAACCGAGTTCCCAATATTCCTTAGAACAAGAAAAGGTGGTATCTGTGTTTTATACCCTAGTGATTCCTATGTTAAACCCGGTGATTTATAGCTTGAGGAACAAGGAAGTGAAAGAGGCTGTGAAAAGAGCTATAGAAATAAAATATTTTCCTTGTTAATTTCCTACCATATGTGTCCCATAATATCAATTAAGAAGTTCTCTGGATAAGAATATTTATATGAATTTATTAAAGTTTTGAGCCCAAAGGAATCTGAGAGTTTACTTAATGGGAGCCTCCTATTACACAGCAGAAGGAAAAAACGTCTAGAAGAATAACAGATACAGGAGATATGACTGGTTATTGTGTAAACTAACCTAAAAACCATAGTGAGATCTAGGCTACTTATCTCTGGACAGTTGAAGACATTTTCGTTCTGTACATGGGTAGAAATGAATACATACAAATAGATATGCAGGCACACAAACAGACACACAAATAGACATACAAACACAAGATTAGTAAGTAATAAAGTATCTCTTAACTCATTATTTCTATTAAGCACAGAAATAAGCAAAATACTTGTAAAGCAAAGAGGATTGGTACGTGAATTATCCACAAAACTAGCATATGTATGTTCTGAAATTAGCCTGGATTATTTATAGCTTGACTTTTTTCAAAATAAATGCAAATACTCAAAAATAGTCTGAAAGAGAACTTGGGTTCTCTTTCGCCTGTGTGATTTCATTCCCAGTGGTTAGTCTGGACCGTTTCCCCGATATCCATCACTACATACAAAACTGAACAGGACTGAGCACCACACTTTTCCTACCACTCCACGTGGTAGGGTTACTAATACTCAAAGAAAACTTACAATGAAGAATTTGACTTCATGTTTAGAAAGGAGGCCTCCAATATACTTTAGGAGTCATGAATAATCAGACCCATTTCCCTTTTTCCATTAAACATCTCCCAGAATCTCCCTTAGACTTTAAAAAAGAAATTTCCTGAAGGTATTCTATTGAGGAGGAAATCTGTGCTGTCTATTCCAGATAGGGAAAATATCTGAACTCGTTGTTTTCCCTTTGATTCAAATTGTACATACAGGTGGATAGTAATGAAATCGGTCCCGTAAATATTTACTTTTCCATAGTATCTCTTCCCCCTAAATTGCTATAAAGTCTTCTTTATCTGGAAACCAGTGTTCTAGATAATATCTCCATTTACAAATAAAATTATATTTGAGTTTTTGAGATTCTTTTAAATATTGAATATTAAGAGGCAACAAGGCCAAGCAGCACAATGAGATAGCTGAATTGTCTTTAAATATTAATGCATGGTTTTACATGGCTCATAGATTAAACTTTTATTATCTTTCCTCTCAGTGACAGACAAACTCATAAGTGAATGGCTCCAATATCTGTGAAGGTAGCAAATTGAAATGTGAAAAAAGATACCATATTGGCATCCCCATTATATTAGAAATGCAAGTGAAGAAATTCATATGAAAGTTTACTTTTCAGAATGAAATAATCACACCAACAAGAACATCATATAACATTTGTATGGTCCTTTATAATTATCCAAAATCATTTATTTATTTTTTATTTTTTAATTTTTTTTTATTTTTTATTTTTTAAAAGATTTTATTTATTTGTTTGAGAAAGAGAGAGAGAGCGAGAGCACAAGCAGGAGGGAAGGGCAGAAAGAGAGGGAGAAGCAGACTCCCAGCTGGACAGAGAGCCCAATGAAGGCTCAATGCGGAGCTCCATCCCAGGACCCAGGGGCCATGAGCTGAACCTAAGGCAGACCCTTAGCCAAATGAGCCACCCAGGCGCCCCTAAAATTATTTAATATATTATTTGAAATTGAATACCATAAGGCTACATATATGTGACATTTATGTATAAGAGGCATTCCTATAAATGAATTTATATTAAAGTTTTGATTTTCAGAAAAAATAAAAAGGTGAAATAATAATGATAAGTGAAACTAATTTTATAACATTCTTCACAATTTTTTTCAACAGCAGTCAATATCTTATATCCTAAAGTATCAAACACAAAGCATAACATACAAGCCAGGTAATTAAAACTCAGAAAAACAAATTGAACTCATCCTGTTACAATACTCACCTCATAAAATAAGGGGCTGGCCAGGATGTAGATAAAATAGTTTACTAAGTAGACATGTGTGGGAGGGGTGTCATTTTATGGAACAAAAGTATGATATTTGTTTATGTTTAATATTGACCTTCAACTCATCCTAACAAAGAATTACTGTATTACAGTATATACAGTAATATATATTATAATATAAACAGTACCTGAATGCTCGAATAAGATAAAAAAATCCCTTTCTTACATTGTGAGGCAGATGAAAGGTGTGTGGCAGATTTGTAGCATGAAGATTGGAAAATGAGTAATATATTTTATATAATGTGTAATATACCCTATATATATACCTGACGCATATATATACATATATGTGTGTATATATAATTTATATATATATATATACATATATATATTTATATGTTATATATACACACACACATCAGTAAATACAACTCAGTTAAGTAGATTCCAAATATCCTTAAGTGGTTAATATACTTACTCAATTAGAAATAAACGAGGAGTTCATGAATGAAATACCTGACACTATTTCTTCAAATTCCATGTAAAATATCAGGATACAAAATTGAGAATGGGCACTTTCAGCTCCAATCCCTCTATCCCATCCATAAAATCGGTTACTGCTCAAAATCAACACTTGGAGAAATCAGGACTCAGCAGATATTTATCTAGCCTGACTTTCCTCTCAGCTCACAGAGAATCTTTAGTAAATGTGTGTTATTTTTTTTATTTCACATGGTTCGACTTGGAGTTTGTAGTTTAAAAATTGACCTAACTCATCAGAGAAATAAGTTGCTGGCACTATGTGGACAAGTCATGAGTACATTTGCATCATGGTCATGTTTGTTATTTTTTTATTTATTAAGAGACCCACAAGTCACCATTCCCAAGATTTGAGATTTCATCTTGTGCTCTGAATGCAGTAGTAATTGCATCAGCCGCAGCTCTGATGGCCATTTTCAGTTACTCCTTGGTCAGTTATGGCTTGTGAACAAATTGTGACCCTCAGCATTATGGATATCTAAGAAGCATATTGTCATCCTAACAAAACCCTAATTTGCCATTGAATGCCCTCTACAAATGGTCCAATGTTTGTCACCCTTCCCCTATAAAACCAGCTTGTTAAATTTTACCAATTAAATATGACTTCTTTTTTTTTTTTTTCCGATTTAAGCAAGACCCATCTTTTTCTTTAGAGTTGGTATCAATTAGTCTTAGATATGTCTTATGAAGTCTTAACATTCATATATTCTTACTCTTCATTCTTAGACTGCTTAGATGTTCAATGTTTGCTGAATCAGACCAGCATCCAGAGGGGTGTCTGGGTGGCTCAGTCGGTTAAGCATCAGCCTTCAGCTCAGGTCATGATCTCTGGGTCCTAGAATCAAACCCTGCTTCAGGCTCCTGCTCAGTGGAGAGCCTGCTTCTCCCTCTCCCTCTGCTACTCCCTCTTTTTGTGTTCTCTCTCTCTGTGTCAAATAAATAAATAAATAAATAAATAAGTAAAATCTTGAGGGGGTGGGGAAGAATATTATCCTGAGTCTAATTTTTCTCATACTGGATATTGCCTATCTTTTCCACTATTTTTCATGCAATATGGTTTCAATTTCATCATTATTGTGTTCACTCCTAGTTTGTCAATATTAAAATGCTGTATGGAATAAACAGTAAAAGCAGCACCTATTTTTACATGAGACAATCATTGTATTAAGATATTGTTTTACCATTTCCTAAAGGCCACACTCAATTATTCTGAGGCATGTATAATGTGAATTATATGGATCAGGATATTCAATTAAATAAAATTACATGATTAGAGGTAATTAGGAGTTGTGAAGTGCCTGGAACATATGAGGCATTTAATAGATAAAAATAACACCAACGAGTATCTTACTTAATATTTCTTTGCCAGAGAAAAAGCAATATTCTTGTTAGTTAAATTAATTATGTTTCCTGTGTGTTAGTCTGTTTTAGCTATTGCTTCATTTTAATATCATTGCAAATTCTCACCACCTTGTTCTTGTACAATTGTGTTTGTTGGTTTGGTTGCATTTGATCTATATCAGTGACTTATTTATTCTTATTTGCCCCCTCCCCTTTTTTACTGAATGTAAATGTCTACCATTTTATTCTGATTTACCAACTTTTATGTTTTTCATTCTATCCTCCAAGGAGCAGCTTACTTAGAATTTCTAAAAATTACATTTATGTTCAACCACCACAGTGATAAAAATGTTAAACTTGATATTTATTTTAGTGTCTTAATTTGTTCAATTATCTCTTATATCAAAAATGTATGAACACATGCACATTTGAACTCTATCTAGTGATTACTGATTGCTTCCCCTTTTTCTGGGTTATCTCAAATTGAAATATATGTCTATTTTCCATAATTACTACCCAATAATAATACATGTATGTGGAAGCATATGGTCATCAACAAATGGAATTTAGCCCTCTTTAAAACTAAAAAAAAAAGATATATATATATAATATATATTATATATGTAACTATATTTTGTAAATTATGATAAACACTGATGGAGTTCATTTTTAATAATTTAGGGGTTGTTTTGCAGAGGCTTATATAGTTGAGACAGGAATTTATGTGACAGTTTTCTCTAAAACTGAGAAATGGCCATATCCATGAATTGCTACAATTTGGAAAGATAGTGCTGGGACTTTACCTTCCCCAAGTCCCTCTTTGCTCTTTTAATGAAACATAGTGTCACAGAATCACTGGGGATTCCATCCTCCAAAGACCCTCAACCAAATATAAGCACAAGTGAGGAAACTGAGAGAAAGGTCTAAGCGTCATCTCAACACCAGGTAGGTGTTATATTTATGTGTTCTAACAAAGGAATTACAAATGCCTCTCCAGTTTTCAAAAACAGCAACTCTTAATACATGCTATGTATGGAATGTGAAGAAAAATCATCAGCTTCAAATCCATTCAAATTATTGAGATAAGTGAAATAGAATTAGACCATTACCACATCAGATAGCTCTCTCTTTTTCTTTCTTTCTTTCTTTTTTTTTTTTTTTTTAAGATTTTATTTATCTATTTGATGGAAAGAGAGAAAGCACAAGCTGGGGGAGCAGCCGAAGGAGAGGGAGAAGCAGGTTCCCCGCTGAGCAGGGAACCTGATGCAGGGCTTGATCCCAGGACCCTGAGCTCATGACCTGAACCAAAGGCAGCTGCTTAACTGAATGAACCACCCAGGTATCTCATCAAATAGTTCTCTTAAAATAATTACTGGGTTTGGGTTGTCTGGGTGGCTCATTCAGTTAAGTTCCAATTGAATTTTGGCTCAGATCATGATCTCAGGGTGGTGAGATCAAGACCTGTGTATGGCTCCCTGCTCAGAGGGGAGTCTGCCTGAGATGCTTTCCCTCTCCCTTTGCCCCTCTGGTTCATGCTTTCTCACTCTCAAATAAATCTTTAAAAAAAAAAATTAAAGCGTTCATTCCCTATTTTCTCAGGTAGCTGTATTTAGAGCTTCATATAGTTATGTAAATTACAAAAGGAAATTTATTTAAAGAAATTCTTTAAAATTTAAGTTTAATTATTACAAGCTGTGAATTGTATTAAATCTGAGAGAGTGGTGATTTTCGCCCTGTTACCAGAGCTAATTTTTAGATTCAAAGATTAATTTGTTCTGTACAACTGACTTTACAGTTAAAGAAAAATGGCATGAAAGTCAGTCTGGATGAAAATTACTACTTATTAAATGAAAATCAAAGAAACACATCCAAAATCAGTGACTTAAGAGGGACCTCATCGTCAAAGTAACAAATTGAATTGTTTAAAGTCAAGGGAGGCAGGCAAAGCTATCTAAACAAAACGAAACAAATGAACGAAAAAAATCAAAGATCCAAAATATTACTTTAGTCAAAAGCCATTTGTCCAGTATGTCAATAGACAGTCTGGTGTCTGTTTTACTTTGATTATACAGCAAATATTTAGGGGCTGTGCCAGACAGTTTTCATATATTTTTTTATTTAATTATCACAGCTACCTTCTGAGAAAGATTCATAGAGGAAATGGCAGTTAAGCTAGAAACTGAGACTTAGACATGAAATCACAGTTTAATTGAGCAAAAAAGAATGTGTCCTTCTTTTTCACCTCTGGCATTTTAGTAAAGTAGACATGATTAAGGCAATCTGGTCCCAAGGTTTGCAACATTTGAATTGTTACTAACTTTACACCACACTGTGAGTAAAGGGCAGAGATCCAAACTCATGTCATTCTCACTTTTTATTCAATATCAGGAAAATATTATTCCCAAAGCCTGGATTATGAAACACCATATTCATTAATGTTCAATAAAAAGATTCAATTGTCAAATTAATGTGAAGCATGCTTTATTTTTATTTCTCTTATTGGAAACTCCCAAAGTGTAACAGTCTACCATGTATTCCTATATATCTTGGAGTGAAAAAAGATTTCCTCAAAAATTATTTAATCCTGTGTTTCTCTAATATACCAGCTATTATAACCTCATTTTTTTATGTATTCTGGGATTATATGAGAAAGCCTAAAATAAAATTAATTTAATAATCCTTTTCTTGATAAAAATCTGCATCCATGCATGATCTAATATACCTAAAGTATATGCATTGTCCTTGAAATTAGACTTGAGGTCTTTTGACTGCAGAGATCAAAAACATATTAAAAAGTATCTTGATTCAAAAAAAAAAAGTATCTTAATTCAATCTTAAAAAAAAGTCTGATATGGACTAATTCACACCATTGGCTAATAAATGCTCTTGGAAATCAGAAAATGAAATGACAAATATCTGTTGGAATAGCAAAGAACAACATCCTGGAACAACTGAGTTTTAAGAAAGAAGTAATGTTACGTAGAAAATGATTACTTTTTTTCACTCTCTATTCTAGACATCCTTATTTCTCATTTTCCATTTTTTATGGATAGTCTATAAATCTAATCATGTTTATATTGTGTATATATATTATTGTGTAACATGTATAATATTTTATTTCTTTTATTGTTTTATTTATGTATTTCTTTATTTATTATTATTTTATTTATTTATAGTTACTTATTATTTTGTCTAAGTTAAAAAGATGTCATAGACAGTAGTTTTGCTAGATGTCTCAGAAATTTACCTGTTACATACTGAGTTTTTGTGTACTTTGTTAAGGGATGTTTTTCCAAAAATACAGGGTCCTTGCCTTATGTTCTGGAATCTGGAATATGCTGTTACCCCAGGTCCATCTCCTAAACTCTTTCTGTTAAACCTACATTCCTATGAGGCTTTCCAAGGGAGTTTGGATTCCTCCAACGTTCTCACAGGGCATAAAGTCAGTTCACACCCCCAGAGGAGACTTTGAATCAATCAAAGTCTCTTATCAGGCTGACTTCTCACACTTCCTGTGGACTGTGATTGTTAACTAAGATCGTGCAGTTTTCTAAAAATGCTAGTTGACTGAATGCACATATTCATGCTATACGCTGCTTATTTTCATTGTTCTCTTGCTCCCTGCAGATCCCCCGTAGTGGGGGACACATAAATGGCCAACAGAAATGTCAGTGTGGTAACGGAATTCATTCTCCTGGGGCTGACGGATAACCCTGATCTAAATATTGTCCTTTTCGTGGTATTTCTCTCAATCTACCTCGCCACTGTGGTGGGCAATGTTGGCATTATCACAGTCATCTGGGCTAGTGCCCAGCTCCATTCCCCCAAGTACTTTTTCCTTTGTCACTTGGCTTTCTTGGATTTCTGCTATGCCTCAGTCTTTATTCCTAGAATGCTGGTGAGCTACACAACAGGATGGAAAGTCATCTCCTATTGCGGTTGCCTCCTTCAGTACTCCTTCTTCAGCATGTTCCTGACCACCGAATGCTTCCTCCTGGCGGCCATGGCCTATGATCGCTATGTCGCCATTTGCCGCCCACTTCATTACAAAGGCCTCATGACCCGCACGTTCTGCGTCCACTTGGTGACTGCTTCCTACCTGGTAGGTTCCGCCAGCTCACTTACCCACCTGAGCGGCTTGCTCAGCCTGTCTTTCTGTGGGCCCAACGTCATCAACCATTACTTCTGTGATATCCCACTGCTCTTTCAACTGTCCTGTTCGGACACCCAGTACAGCAAGATTTTATTTACTGTCCTCTCTGGCACGACATCAGTGACTACCTTTCTGATAGTGGTTAGTTCCTATCTGGGAATCCTCCTCACTGTCCTGAAATTACACTCCACAAGGAGCAGGTATAAGGCATTCTCCACATGTGCATCTCATCTAATGGTAGTGACTCTCTTCTATGGAACAGTGATATTTACTTATCTGGGAAGCGGCTCTAACTACCCACAGGATAGAGCCAAAATCCTGTCCGTGTTTTATACTCTTTTGCTGCCAATCCTGAATTTCCTGATATACAGTGTGAGAAACACAGAGGCCAAAGAAGCAATGAAAAGAATTATTTTGAGAAGAATATTGGCTCAGTGATGGTGAATTTTCAAGAAGAAAATTTAAGGAATGTTTATTGATTCTGTAGGCAGGTGCATTGTTAAATACTTGTGAGATTTGTTGGAGGGGAAAAAAATGGTATTTTCAAATGTATTCATTATTGGCTTTTGGAAACACACACACACACACACACACACACACATATATATATAATATGTTATATATGCATGCATATTTGTACATATACACACACAATACATTCTGCCTGGGAGGAAATACATTTTCTCCATCCTCTTAAGTTTACTCTTTGAGGACCTTTGAACTGATACAAGATTAACAGGCAGAGTTTGTTCATATGTATATAAGATGCACAAAAAAAAAAAGTGGCTTGTTCAATAATTAGAGAATGGGAGTTCATATACTTAATTTAGTATGTGAAAGGCTTTTGTAGGAAGACCAAATGGGCTTTTGAGGGAACAAAGGAGAGAGAAAAGATTCTGTGAGATTGCTCATTTATAAAGGGGCAAGTGGACTTCTTTGTCTTCTTTCTTGGCAGACAAAACCCCAGGGAGAGAGCAGTTACAGCAGCCTGACTCTTAGAGGTTCCTGCTTTTAGTCAGATAAGGGAAACTCTGAAAAAGCCTCTCATGCATCAATTGAATCCAAATGGTCTCCAGTTGAAAATAATTTTATGCCACTATGTAATTTGGATCTGTTATATTTGCAAATTATTATTTTGGATCTCTACTAACTCAATGAAAATCGGTTACAGACGGGGCGCCTGGGTGGCTCAGTGGGTTAAGCTGCTGCCTTCGGCTCAGGTCATGATCCCAGGTCCTGGGTTCAAGCCCCGCATCGGGCTTTCTGCTCAACAGGGAGCCTGCTTCCTCCTCTCTCTCTGCCTGCCTCTCTGCCTACTTGTGATTTCTCTCTGTCAAATAAATAAATAAAATCTTAAAAAAAAAAAAAAAAGAAAGAAAATCGGTTACAGAAAGTACCCTCAATCTTCCTTCTGCTTTACAACTCTAGAGGAGCTGACTTATTTCACAAATGAGAAAACAAAGGATCAGTAGACATCAATGCTCACCCAAGACCAGAAAAGATCAACCTCTGAGAGGATTCAAGCACACACATATCCACACACTTGCACATGGACCTCCATCCATTTTTAAGAAACAAATAGAATTCCCTGTGTGTACTTTGTATTCCATCTTCACCTAGAACTGTTACAACTGAATATTTAGCTTAAAAAATAATTCCACAACCTCTTTTTTTTTTTCTTTTTAGAGAAAGAGTGTGTGAACAGGGGAAGGAGGGCAGAGGGAGAGGGCGAGAAGAAACTTAAGGAGGCTCCATGCTGACCATGAAGCTTGATGTGGGGCGCGATCTCATGGCCCTGAGATCATGACCCAAGCCAAAGTCAGGCGTCAGACACATGACTGACTGAGCCACCCAGGTGCCCCTCCACAGGCTCCTTTTTCAGGCAATTCCATTTCTGCCCATTGTTCAATATTTCTTTTTCAAGTAGGCTCCACACAAACATAGAGCTTGAACCCACTACCTGGAGATCAAAGGCAGCAAGCCTTACCAATGGAGCCAGCCAGGCACCCTCGGTGTCGGTTGTTTAAGAGAAACACCAAACGGCAATGCAAAGGTATTCTGTCATATCAGGTTATATTAGGAGTCACTTAAAATCAGGCTTCAGGAACCTTCCATAAAACAGCTACTCGAAATGCTGATAAAGATGTGATATATAGATACAATGGAATAGTATGCAGCCATCAAGAAACCTGAAATCTTGCCATTTGCAACAATGTGGATGGAACTAGAGGGTATTATGCTAAGTGAAATAAGTCAATCAGAGAAAGACAATTATCCTATGATCTCACTGATGTGAGGAATTTGAGAAACAAGAGAGAGAATCATAAGGGAAGGGAGGGAAAAATGAAACCAGAGAGGGAGACAAACCGTAAGAGACTCTTAATCTCAGGAAACAAACTGAGGGTTGCTGGAGGGGAGGAGAGTGGGAGGGATGGGGTGGCTGGGTGGTGGACATTGGGGAGGGTATGTGCTATGGTGAGTGCTGTGAATTATGTAAGACTGATGAATCACAGACCTGTACCCCTGAAACAAATAATACATTATATGTTTAAAAAAAAAAAGAAGAAGAAAAAGAAAATGCTGATAGTTTCTTAAACAAAATGACTATTAGGACTCCATGTTGCATATCTTCATCATTCTATATACTATTTATTGTTCTGCTTACTCAGCTGGGCATCAAGAACTCTGCCCAGTATCATTGTTGTCACCACAATTGTTAAGCAAGTAAGCATAGACTTTAGCTAACAGCACTTTTGCAATAGCTAGTGAACAATGGCTTTGAGTGTGTGAAAAGAATGTTTATCAAAAAAAAAAAAAGAATGTTTATCAAATGGAATGATATCTAGCTCATAGCAATAAATCTATCCTGTTAAAATCTGTAAGTCTGTGGAATTTTTTTTTTCTTAGTGCTTGACAAATTTAGATAAATATGTAATATAATGTGTTAAAGCAAATTTTATTTTACTGTTTCTATACTGTCCATATTTTCTTCCAGAATAATCCCATTGTCAAATATTTTAATATAATAGCTTTTCAGTAATCACTGTTATTGTTATAATCAAGCATCCAAAAACAAAACTAGCACCTAATAAGGGAGATTTTGGACAATGGTAAGCAGTTTTCTGGATATCTCATAATCACAGACTATAATTTAATGTTACGTTGGCCTACTAAAGTGTCCATCTCCCAGTGTTACATACTTTGGAGTTTTTTTATAAAGAAATTTATATCACAATGATAAAGTCTGTATATAAATCTTTATTTTTCTAATTGTTTTCATCTTAATGGATTTCTGATAATGAAATTTTTTGGTAAAATACATAGAAAAATTTATTTTGATACTTCGTTAAATTACTTTCCAAAAACCTTCTATAAAACCCAATTCTTTCATCAATACAATTATGTTTATTTAAAAGTTTAGTTATTTAACCTCATAGAAATAGATAATAAATGTACTTCACAATAAAATTTCATAAATAAGGGAAGTTGAAACCCATAATGTAAAAATTAATGAAGATAGAATGAATGATTGAATGATTTTGCTCTTTTTCCCCAAATTACTAATTGATTCAGAAGCAATTTGAGGAGATAAATTTCCTCTGTTCTTCTTACAAAAGAAAAAAAAAAAGGACTTGAGAACATGGTCAATGGATCAAAATTAAGAAAACAGCAGAATATTAAATCAAATAGAAAGAGTGAAATCAATGGAAATAAGCATTCTGAGAAATTATAGATAAAGGTATTGTTTAGGAATACCATTAAAACCACAAAGAGGTGCCTGGGTGGCTCAGTCGTTAAGCATCTGCCTTCAGCTCAGATCATGATCTCAGGGTCCTGGGATAGAGTCCCACTTTGGGCTCCCTGCTCAGCAGGGAGCCTGCTTCTCCCACTCCTACTCCCCCTGCTTGCGTTCCCTCTCTCACTCTCTCTCTCTGCCAAGCAAATAAATAAAATCTTTTTTTTTAAAGGTTTTATTTATCTGACAGAGAGAGAGTAGGCAGAGAGGCAGGCAGAGAGAGAGAGAAGGAAGCAGGCTCCCCACTGAGCAGAGAATGTCTATGCAGGACTCGATCCCAGGACCCTGAGATCATGACCTAAGTCGAAGGCAGAGGCTTAACCCACTGAGCCACCCAGGCACCCCTAAAGTCTTTAATAAAAAAGAAAAGCCCACACAGAACATAGATGTATTTAAATATTTGTTACAAAAGTTATAAACTGGTAGAGTGAATTTTCTTAATAGTTTAAGGCTGATATATAAAAGAGCAATAAAAATTAACTTCTCTGATCTGGAAGGACATTACTTATATACTAAGATAGTTTCTCCAACAGTCAGTAAAGGACTTTAACCAACCAAAGTTTTCCCTGAAGTTTGCTTTATCTATGGCTGTGCCTTGTGATGATCTTGTTTCTGGTTATGGTTTTTAAAATTAAAGCAGTATAATTTAACATAATTTGATGACATGCAAATGAATGAATTCTTTCTTTAGATCTATAGCCAACCTGAAGATATATGTTTGATTTTGTTGCTATTAAAACCTCCATTAGTAGTAGAATGCTAATGATAGACATCTATCTATAGACATCTAAAGGTATCTATATATCAAGCTATTTATAGATAGACAGTTTGTATGGCAAAATTAAGGCATTAAAGTGTTTGGCCCTACTTTAATGAACAGTGGTCAGACAATCCTGAATTAATATACATAGATGTAAATATTACACATTTCAATATTCCAATTTATTTAAGTTCTTTTGCAGGAGAAAACAACAATGCAGATAAAAACATATCATGTAGACGTATACGGAATTGAAAAGGTCAGGGCACAGATTGTAATTGCTTCATTATTGAAAAAATGTCATAAAAAGAAGGGATTAGATTTGTTTTACAGGGTTTGACAGATTTAAGAAGGTATGAAAAGAAAGAAATTAAATAAAATAAAATTTTTTAAAAAAGTAAATAAGAAACTAAAAAAAAAAAATATTTGAATTAAGTGCATTTGGAAATCAAAGAAATATATCTTTAACCCTAACTTGACTTCTTAGAAGCTGTGTGGAAATACATTCAACTCAATGTAATGAGGCTTTGCAATATATGATATCCTGAGCTCAAGGGAGATGCATTGAGAATAAAGATAGCTTGAAAGATTCAAGCCAAAGACAGACAACAATTTGGTGAGAGTTTGAAGGGAGCAGTTTTAATTATCAGATGGATGTTATGTGTGTTGACTGAATGCCATTTCAACAGTTAGGCATTGTGCTGATGGATATTAAATAGTTTATAACTTAGGAATTTCAAAGAGCTGAAGGTGGTTTCTTTTTTGGTGCCATGTTCTTTTTTCAAAATTATAGAAATGCAAAATTGGACGAGATGTTATAATCTGTTCTTCTGGTGAGAAAACCAAGTACTGAAGAGAAGGAAATGCAACTATTACTTGTTGGGTAATTAGTGGCAGTCTGAATTTCATTCCCATTCCCTTATAATTGTAAATGGCATTATAGAGCAATTTCTTTTGCAGGCTAAATAAGAGAAATAAGAAAGTCTGAGAGTCACATTCATACTTTTTTTAGATATCTGAGCATTTTATACTCACCAAAGAAATATAGTTATTTTTATGAATGTCCTTCGGATTCCTAAAACCCAGCATTTTAAAGTAATCTCACCACAGTACCTGTGCCTAATTTCTATTCTTATACTATTCTGTTTCTGGACAAAAGTATTTCCATACATTCAATCACACCAGTCGATTATCTAGCAAGTCAGCATAGATTTGTCTATCTTACTTTATTCAAATATTTATTGTTTTGGATATTATTGACCCTGGTTCCCAAATACCCTTAAAATCAGTTTCCTCTCCTTCATTAATCATCAGTGCTGCTGTCTCAGTTCAGGTCTTGTGTTCTTGAACCCTAACTGTTGAAAGAGTCTTCTGACTTCTTCCGTCACTTCCCTGCCCTTCCCTGTGTCTCTATTCTTATATCAGAAAAAGGTTTTGGTCATAATTCTTTCCTTAATGCCACATACATTCTCTCATTTTAATAATTTATACTTATCTTTAATCATTCTCCAGGGCCAAGAGCAAGAACTCCCATCTTTCTAAAGATCTTCTTGATAACATCCTTGAGAAAATTAGATTACTTCCTCCATTTCTCTATGATTGCACTGTATTGTGACAATGGATTGTGAACTTTTGTTTTTACTCTTCATTCCTGTTCTTTTTTAATTTTTTAAAATATTTTATTTGTTTGACAGAGAGAGAGAGCGAGAGAGGGAACACAAGCAGGGGGAGTGGGAGAGGGAGAAGCAGGCTTCCCGATGCGCAGGGAACCAGATGTGGGGCTCCATCCCAGGACCCAGGATCATGACCTGAGTTGAAGGCAGGTGCTTAATGACTGAGCCACCCAGGCACCCCTGAACAGTTTAGTCCTGTAAGGAAAAGACTTCATCTTATTCAACTTCATAGTCTCAAGATTACTGGGATAGAAATCTTGAGATAGCAGGTACACAATACTTATTTGTTTGTCAATACTTACTTACAATACTTACTTACTTGTTTAATAAATCAGTGAGTTAAGTATTTCAAAGAGTGCTTTTTGTTTTTTGTTTGTTTTGTTTTGTTTTTACGTATGATGTAATAGCATATTTAATACGGAGGAGTAAATAAAGACAAATTTTAAATTAGGAGATTTTCCATCTAGTACAGTTAAAAAAATTCAGACACTTTTAAGAGTCAGGTTTTCAATAATATTTAAAGTGTTGGGCATATAAATAGTAAACAAAGATATAAGGAACTATTCCAGATGCATAGTAATGAAATATATACCTAACAAAATAAACTTTCATTTATTGAGCTCTATTATATAAGGAGCTTGAAAAGATATAAATGGTCAATGGAAGTAAGGTATGATGACATGCAAATGAATGAATTCTTTCTTTAGATCTATAGCCAACCTGAAGATATATGTTTGATTTTGTTGCTATTAAAACCTCCATTAGTAGTAGAATGCTAATGATAGACATCTATCTATAGACATCTAAAGGTATCTATATATCAAGCTATGACACTGATGATCAAGGACAATCCTCATTGAAATTAAAATTTGTCAAACCACTCTAGACTGTCTTCCACTAATATGTAACAAAAAGTTCTAAGTTGGTCCCAAAACAGTGCTTCTGGTACTCAGCTAAAGGAAACAAGTTAACATTTACTCTGAATTACTTTAAAAAAAAAAGAGAGAGAGAGAGAGAGAGAAATCATGATGAATGTAATGTCCAACAGTGTAGAAAACAGTTTAATAAACATGGGTGTACAGATGTAATAGATTATTGCAATCTCATTTATACAAGATATTTTGTATATAGTATTTAATTTCATCTTGACAAACACATGAGGCAGGTACTACTTTGTCGTTTTGTAGATACGGATGCTGAGGATGAAAGAGATTAAGAAACGTTCACATGGTCATAAGGTAGTGAATGGTATTTCAAGACATAAACTCAGAATTATGTTTCTTAAATCTATGCATTTTTAACTATAACACAGAGTCTTCATTTGAAAAGTTATAATTACAGAGACTTGGAAATTCAAAAACATCAAGAATATGTGTGACATATTCTTAAGAGAAAAATATGGGTGCACACATAAAAATAGAATATGCAGTCCAGATTCTGGATTCCAAATACCATCCTCCCATAAAAGATGGCAAGGCTCCTTGGAGAAGTAGTTGTTTCTGGAGCTGAGTCCAGGAAAATATAAGATGAGCCTGGAGCTTATTGTGCTGCCAGAATGTAAGAGGTGAGAGGAAAAAAAAAAAAGCATGACCAAAGAATAAAGTATGTTAAGAGTTAATTCAATGATGGTTCCATAGCAGACCTGAAATAATTTAAGCAACAAAATTAATGATGGTAGTGCTGGATAATCCAAAGAAAAAGTAATTATAGTGAGTGCATATCCATATAACTAGCTAATGAAATAAATATACACAAGAAAGAACAACTCTTCCTTACAGAATAATTTCATTTAAAATATGTTGAAAGGTCCTTTCATAAAGGTGGCAGGGAAGGTGAAGAAAGAAAACACTTGCTCCTCCCAAAGCTGAAGCCAAAGCAAAGTCTTTGAAGGCCAAGAAGGCTAAAAGGCAGCCACAGCCACAGAAAATGACCTGCACATCACCTGCCTTCTCAAGGCCCAAGACACTGCTCTCTCAAGGCAACCCAAATATCCTCCAAAGAGCACCCCCAGGAGAAACAAGCTTGACCACCATGCCATTATCAAGTTCTCCCTGACAACTGATTCAGCCATGAAGAAAATGGAAGACACCAGCTTGGTTGTGTGCATTGTACCTGTCAAGGCCAATACGCACCAGGTCAAACAGGCTGTCAAGAAGCTCTATGACATTGATGTGCCCAAGGTCAACACCCTCAGGCCCAATGGAGAGAAGAAGGTGTATGTTCCACTGGCTCTTTGAAGATGATACTTTGAATGTTGCCAACAAAATCAGGATCATCTAAACTGAGTCCAGCAGCCTAAATCTAAATCTTTTCCCAAAAATAAATATATAAATAAGTAAAAAATAAAATAAATTGAAAGAACAGGAAAATGGAAATTTGCAACAATAACAACAAAAACCACATAATAATAATTGGCAGAGGGAACATTTTGGTGGGTGCCCAAAAGAATAAAGAGAATATTTACATAGTTTAAATTATCTTCCTCAAGTGTATATAAATTACCTTCCTCAAGTGTATATAAATTACAAAGCAAAGTCCTAACTTTATGGTGAAAAATTCCCACAGACACTATAGTAAGTAAGTGATCCATTTTAAATCACTAGTAATATCACTCATTGACATCATGTATCCCCAGAGAAGATGAAAGGGCAACACACCACCTCTCTGGCATATTTTCCCTGTAATGAATTACCTCCATTTAAACACAAGAAAAATATCAGGTAATCTTCTACTAAGTGCTTGATGAGTAATCTTGACAAGTTTCATAGTCACAAAAGAAAAGGAAAGAAAATGGGAAAGTCAGAGATCACAGGAGACTAGGGAGTGATGACATTAACCCAGCACAATGTTCTGGATTGGATCCTGGAACGGGGGGGGGGGGGGGGAAGCATTTGTGGAAAAACTGGTGAAATTGAATAAAATACACAGTTTAGTTAGTATTACTGATTCAATGTAAATTTTTTTAGTGGCAATAATTGTACTGTGATTAAGATGTTAACTTTATAAAGCTGGATAAAGTACAACTCAAAACTGTAAATCTAAAAGTATCTAAATAAAATACTGAATCTAGCTGACAACTGGAACTCAAAATGGCTGATATGAGCAAATATGAATTCAACTGAGATGACATTCATTAAATTTATTAAATGTCCACTGATCCTATACCATGGTCAACCATAAGCCTAGAGGTTCACCACATATCAGACTACCAAAGAACTGAGCCAAATTTTGAATCTTGAAAGAAGCAACTAACTCTAAGTGATGTGAAAGCAGAGGCAAGATCATTCTCATCTTTGAAGTCTGAGAAAGCATAATGCATGCATACCTCAGAGATATTGCATGTTTGATTCTAGATCCGTACAATAAAGTGAGTCAAATGATTTTTTTGGTTTCCCAGTGCCTATAAGAGATATATTTGCATTATGCTGTAGTCTGTTAAGTGTGTAATAGCATTTTGTCTAGAAAATCAGTCTGCACACTTTAAAAGTGCTTTATTGACAAAAATGCTAACCATCATCTGAGCTTTCAGTGAGCCATATTTTTTTTTTTTTTTTTTTTTTTTTTGCTGGTGGAAGTTCTTGCCTTAGTGTTGGTGGCAACTAATTGATCAGGCTGGTAGTTGGTAAAGTTTGGAGTCACTGAGGCAATTTCTTAAAATAAGATGACAGTGAAGTTTGCTACCTCAGTAGATTCTTCCTTTCACAAATGATATGTATACCATGTGATTCTTTTTTTTTTTTTAAGATTTTATTTATTTATTTGACAGACAGAGATCACAAGTAGGCAGAGAGAGAGAGAGAGAGGGAAGAAGGCTCCCTGCTGAGCAGAGAGCCCGATTTGGGACTAGATCCCAGGACCCTGGGATCATGACCTGTGCCAAAGGCAGAGGCTTTAACCCACTGAGCCACCCAGGTGCCCCACCATGTGATTCTTTTTGATAACATTTTACTCACAGTAGAACTTTGTTAAAATTGGAGTCTATTCTCCCAAACCCTCTCACTGGTTTATCAACTAAGTGTATGTAATATTCTAAGTCCTTTGTTATTTCAATAGTCTTTGTGGCTTTTTCACCATGAGTAGAGTCCATTTCAAGAAATCATGTTCTTTGCTCATTCTTAAGAATCAATTCCTCATCATTAAAGTTTTATCATGAGATTGCAGCAATTCAAATATAATAATGGCAACATTTCAAATATTGCAAGAATTACCAAAGTGTGAAGAAGAGACATGAAATGAGTAAATTATATTGGAAAATGACACCTACAATCTTGTTGACACAGAGTTGCCACAAACCTTCAATTTGTTAAAAAACAAATAAACAGTAACAACAACAACAACCCACAATATCTGTGAAGCCCAATAAAGTAAAATACAATAAAACAGTCTTGTCTGTACCTGTCACTTAATAGATGCTCAATAAATATATGTTGAAGGGTCTGGGTGACCCAGTCAGTTAACCATCCAACTCTTGATTTCAGCTCAGGTCATGATCTCAGGGTTCTGAGATTGAGCCCCACGTCAGGCACAGTGCTGGGCGTGGAGTCTGCTTAAGATCCTCTCTCTTCCTCTGCCCCTCCCTCCCTGTTCCTTCTCTCTCTCAAAATATATATATACATACATACATAAAAACATTCATTGAAAAAATGAGTAAGAGAATGGGTGGAAAAATGAGTTTTCAGGTATACAATCCAAGTCTTTCAAAGTGTTATTTTTTCAGGATACGTAGAAGAGCAAAACCAAACACCTACTCCATTTCTTTTGTCTCAATATCTGAGTACACCGATTATCTATAAATGGTATGGTACGTATATAATAGATTTTATTCCTTCTTAAGAATCTCTGAATGACAAGTAGGATTAGAGATGCATTTTTCCAGTTCCCAATGAAGAATCTGTTTGGCTCCATCGTCGTAATACCAAATTTAAGTAAACATAAGTAAATAAGAGACTGTAAGAATTACAGAAGAAAAATAATTTAATTAGACAAGTCTGTGAGATCCTTCAAACCTCATGTTTGTCAATCATCCATGGACATGAGGAATTTTTTTAAAATTTACTTTTGTGGGTTTGATCCTACTAACTCAGAATGATTTTTAGGGGCGGGTCTAGGAAGTTTCTTCAAAAAAATAAACAAACAACAAATGGGATAATGATGTAAATTGAATTCCTATCAGCCGATCATGAAACTCAGAGCAGAGAGTAGAGTTTGATTTTTTTACTTGAAGTTTCTTATTTATTTTCCTAGATAGCACGCTTGTTCTCAATCAGGATTTTGTGCATGCACCATTGAACACAGTCAGCTAAAAGTCACTCAGTGCCTGCAATAAAAATAAATATGTAGATGATTTGTTGACATCGTAGTAGCATAATTTCAATATATAATAATACCATTTGATCAGTAAATAGGAAAAAGTTTATTTTTCCTTGCTGGGAGGGTTGTCTAGGAAGCCCAGGCAGAAGCAACAGTAATCTGATACTCTCTGACATTGTGTATCTCATATATTTTTATAATATTTAGTGTTTTAGAAAAGCTTCGTATATATACATATGTATGATATATACATTATATTATAATTACATCATATATGCATATATGTTGCATATATGTAATATCACATCATTGTATATGTGTTGTTAAATATATGATTGTATATTATGTATCACATCATATTATATTATAGTCAAATATATAATATTTTAATATATTTAAGTATATCACTTATAATATATAAACATGTATCATGTATATATTACATATATGTTAATATAAAAACCCAAGTTTCAAAACTATATCAATTACATTTTTCAGTATGTTTATATAACCATTTAAATTGAAATAATGCAAAAGGAAGGAATATGTATTTCTGAAAACTTCTACTGGAAATATATCTCAGGCAAATTAAGGATAGGCTTTGGGGTACAATTAAAATGCAAATCTCAAGGGATGCTAATTGGCCAATTCTTTTATGATACAAGCTTGAGAATTTAAGGAACAGATGCTGCTATGAGAAGACTGTTAACACACTAGATTTCTGAAGATAATCCTTTGTTTTGAGACTGCTTTAAAAATATGTGAAGCACAAGACAAATCCTGAATATGAATCTAGGTTTGAGCTAAAACATTAAATTTTAATTATCAAGAAAGCATATAAAAATAAAGTTATCTTAGTTAACTTAGCTGTTTTATTCTATTTTATCAATGGAAGGTAATAGACACATTACCCAGAACTGTCCTCAACACCAGTACTTTTTTTCATCAATTCCATAAAATTACTAGAGGTCCATTATATAGGAAAATTAGCTCTGGGCTAAACCACAGCAACAGATCAAAGCCATCGTATTAACAATTCATGAGATCCAGAACTGTAAATGAGGCAAGTGTATGTCAAAAATTAATGGTGAATTTGGTGAATATTGCGTGTTTTCTCTCCTGTCCTCTGATTAACCTGAAAATAACTGGAAGATGTCTCACAGAGAAGGTGTCCGCTGGATAACTAATTCCCAGGTGAGTCTAATCATCTTCTTTCTGTAACTCTGTGTGTGTATGTGAGTGTGTGTTTCTCACACTGCAAACCTTTTCCTTTTTACATGCTCGCCTATTCCTTCTAGTAAGACTTAAGAAAAGTGCTTCTAATAACAGGCAAGACAAAATTCCTTCATTGATTAAATGCTTGTTAAACAAATTGGTAAAGAATAGGGGCTCTTGTGAAGGTGGGACACTATTAACAAATGATTAAGTCTAACTGATAGAATGTCAAGTCCCTTTGGGTCCACTCAGATGGAGTGTCAAACATCAGAAACAAACTTACATTATCCACCATATTTATGTCAACTGAATTAGGCAAACATGTTCTCTGATTTTCTAATAAGATCACCTTGTATTTTAACCCTTTGTTGTAAATATAGCAAATCGCATTTATTTTACTATTTATAGTCTTTTTAGTTTTGACTTGGAAACTGCTGTTTTGGGTGACCCATTGGTTATTGCCTGGTGTCATCGATAACCATGTGCTCTATGTTGGGAGCAAACATGTTTGCTGAGTGCATTTGCAAAACAATTTGACTATATTATACACGAATTCGTGTTTGGCCTTAGCTAGCCAATAGAAAGCATATGTGACAAAAAAAGCAAGTATGAAGAATTTTAGCATTCACATATAAAGTAAGCAGGATATTTTATATTTTTTTTTCCTACAACATTTAACAAAGCTTTATTGAGTCAAAGAAATGATTGGATGTATAGATGTGACCCTATAAAGTATCTGTTAGGTGTTGACAAATTAAGACTGCCGCACAAGGGTATCATTAAATTCACAAATTATAGAACCTTCTCTCCTTAATAACCTTTATACTTTATAAAAGTATCATATAATTAATTCCAGTAGATAAATTGCTAAATGTATGATTTGGGGCCCAATGATAGGCTGAGGTAGAAGAGGTTGCGTACCAGGGGGAATCTCTTCCAAAAATCCTTCCAGATAGCTATCTTTTAGAGGGCTACCAATTCCACACAATTGTCAGCTTGGAAGTTTTTACTACTATCTGCCAGTTCTAATTTTAAAAAAATGGAAAATCATGTATAGATTCTCAATTAAGTCGAAGTCACTAACTATGTGCTTGCCATCTTTTACTGTCTCATTATTGACTCAGAGTCTAAGTAAACTCTGATTATTAGGTCTTTAAGTTTGAATCATTCTCTAATTTTCATTACTGTCATTCAGCAGGTAAGTCAAAGGCCTGAGTTGATACAAATGACTGGGAACAATCTCACTGAGGTGACCTTCTTCATCCTTTCTGGATTTACAAATCACCCTGAACTGCAAGTCAGTCTTTTCTTAATGTTTCTCTTTATTTATCTGTTCACTGTTTGGGGAAACGTTGGGCTCATCACGTTAATCAGAATAGACTCTCGACTTCACACCCCGATGTACTTTTTCCTTAGCAACTTAGCATTCATTGACATATTTTACTCCTCCACCGTAACACCCAAGACACTGGTAAATTTCCAGTCCCAACAGAAAACCATCTCTTTTGTTGCCTGCTTTGTTCAAATGTACTTTTTTGTGGGGTTGGTGTGCAGTGAGTGTTTTCTTCTGGGATCGATGGCCTATGACCGTTACATAGCAATCTGCCATCCCTTATTATATTCAATGATTATGTCCCAGAAAGTGTGCAACTGGCTGGGAGTCCTGCCATATGCAATAGGCTTCACAAATTCTCTGGTATCAGTCTGTGTGATAAGCAGCTTGGCATTTTGTGATTCCAGCATCAATCATTTCTTCTGTGACACCACAGCTCTTTTGGCCCTGTCCTGTGCAGATGCCTTCAGCACAGAAATGGTCATCTTTGTTTTAGCTGGGATCACACTTCTCAGTTCCCTGCTCCTCATCACGGTCACCTACACTGCCATCATCTTAGCCATCCTGAGGATCCAATCTGCAGCAGGCAGACAGAAGGCCTTTTCCACCTGTGCGTCCCACCTCATGGGAGTAACTATCTTCTATGGGTCCCTGATTTTCACGTATTTGCAGCCTGATAACACATCATCCTTGACCCAGGCACAGGTAGCATCTGTCTTCTATACCATTGTCATTCCAATGCTGAATCCGCTAATCTATAGTCTGAGGAACAAAGATGTGAAAAATGCTCTCCTGAGAGTCATACATAGAAAACTTTTGTCATGACACATCTGTGCACATTACCATGAAAACACACTTGGATGGCTTCAGGCATTCAATTGCTCCAAGTCAGGAAAATCTTGATGTAAACTCAGAAGGCTTAACGTAAACTAAATGATAACTTAGAGACTTGAAATTTGGGTGGTGAATTATTACTTTATTTGTTTATATTGAATACTAAACTGGTATATTAGGAGTTCATTTCAGCATGTAGATTATATATACCAAGCACCATGACAACAGGCACTGGTTAATATAGAAAATCTCCTGTCATGTGGATTAGTTTTACCACACAGTTAAAATTTGGACCATTTGTCTGTGAAATGTGAGATTTGCTGACAAAGAAAATGATGTTTACGGAGTATGGTCTCTATCAAATGCAGCAGAGTTTAATTTCTAAAAAAACATAATGTGCTTCCCAAAGTTCAAACATTTGGTAAGCATTTCAGTGTGTGCCTGTGTGTGTGTGTGTGTGTGTGTGTGTGTGTAAATAAAGCACTAGCTATGGCACAATTCCTAAGGCATTTGGAAGTATATTACAGAGATTCTTGCTGTTCCAAATCAGGCAGAGATGCTTGGTGAAGTCTATAGTATTAAAAGGAGAAACTGGGTTTTTATTTTGTTTTTCCTTAAAAAGAGACCGCAATTAATGGACTCCCCCAGGCATTGTTACAAAATGTTACCACTGGAAAAGATGTGTCCTTCAGTACTGCCTTTACCAATCACTGAGCAGTAAACCAAGGAACTGCAGATCAGTTTAAAATGTATGTTGAAAGGAACAGCTGATAAATTTGATGAAGAACTTCTACAAGAAAATGAGTGTGATCTATATTTTTTCTGTCCAACAAGAATGTAAGTTCTTTCAGAGAAGAGTTTGCTTATTCATATTTGTGCTCTCCATATTTAGGAAATGTAACATGGACAAAATATGGAGGTAAATACTTTCTTAGTTGTCTGTTTGCTGGTGGAAGTACAGTGATCAATCCATAAAGGTGAAACATGCTGCCTTTCTCCATTTATATCTTTCTTGAGTAGAATCTGGATAGTCATGTGTATATTGGCACTCAAAAAATTATCAGCTTAATTGAAAATTCTTATCTCTAGAATTCTTTCAAAAACATTTCTCATTTATATGTTAAAATAGGCATAGGAATTAACAGATATATTTCTTTTCAAAGGATTTTTTCCCTCAGTGGTTGGGATATAGAAATAAGTATACACAGAATTATACTTGATATATATGATTTTAAACAATTGGAGTACCCTCATATATCATACAGCACAAACAAACCTCCTATTAAGAAGATCAGTTGTCAGGGTGCTCAGGTGGCTCTGTCGTTAAGCATCTGCCTTCAGCTCAGGTCTTTAAGGGTCCTGGGATCAAGGCCCACATTGGGATCCCTACTCACCTGGAAGCCTGCTTCTCCCTCTCCCACTCCCCCTGCTTGTGTTCCTTCTCTCACTGTCTCTTTCTTTGTCAAATATATAAAGTCAGAAAGAAAGAAAGAAGGAAGGAAGGAAGGAAGGAAGGAAGGAAGGAAGGGAGGAAGGAAGGAAGGGAGGAAGGAAAAGAAAGAGAAATAAATGAAGAAAGAAAAAAAATCAGTTTTCAGTCTTGGGAGTGGCTGATGGCAATGTATGTGAAAGGATCTATATGTGCGTATATACATATATTTGCTTTGGAATTTTTAATTTTCTTCTCTGATCTATATAACTAGGGTCTTACTCATGCAAATTTCATTTTACAATGCAACATTTTACCCTACAAACTATTATAAGTAACAACTTATGAAACATACTATGCTTAAATATGGACCTACTGAGGCTACTATCTATCTCATTAAAATCACCTTTTATTAAGCCCATGTGAGAATTTTTTTCCTTTTAAGCATAGTGTCAGATTCAGGTTGGCCCTTCTGAAGATTTTTCATCATCATTGAGAACTGTTAAACTGATTATATTTCCCTTCTTCTTCCTTTTTCCACCAAAGATTTTCATCCATGCATTCTAAATACAATGCTCAATTTTTTATAATTTTGTGGCTTTTGCACATGATTTATATTAGAACATGTAATGTAATTGTATGTTATTTTTATCTTACATTGTATGTGTATTCTGCTGTAAATAATTTCAAGATTTAATATTTGTTTAACATGAATAAAGCTATGTATCTAATTGCTTTGCTATATTATTAATATTTTCTTGGTGATCTCTGCCTAGGAGCAAAAACAGAACACACTTCTCTTGCTCATTGTAAGAAGTAGAAATATATTTTATTTGTCCAAAATTATGATTAAATGCTCATTTGTGTTTTTCAATATGTTCTTCATGTTTCTTGCTGGTCTACCTCCCATTATTCTTTCCTCCAGATGCATTTTGTACCTTCCTTCTGGACCCTATAATACACATCTTTTCACAAGGGTCATGCCTATCTTTGTCTTTTCTTCTTTTCTTCAGTCCTTCCTTCTGCTAGACTCTCCCAGAACTTTTGCCATTGGCCAATCCAGAAACCAACTCCATAATCTCTAGGACTGTGTCCCAGAAGTGATCATAGTATGTTTAATTTGCCAGTTATCTTCTTCTTAAAAAAATATGCTGGAAAAATTATTCAATTTAAAATATGTTTGCTGCATCAGGCCTCAATATAAAGATACTGAATGTTACTGAGTATTCTTTTTTTTTTTTTTTTCAGGCTGTTAAACCTGTGGTGCCTTTGTCATATACCTGTTAAACCTGTGTATTCCTTGACCATGTGTTCTATTTCACCACCTTTAACATACCTTTTATAGAAAAACAAAAAATCGTAAGATTATTCTTCTTAACTTGTTTTATTTTAAGAAGTCTTGCAGACATTCCTGAAGAAACAACAAATTGCTCAATGAAAATAAAACATATTGATTAAAATTGACTTCTTGATATCAGGTAGAGTTAGACTCACACTTGTGCTCATACAAAGATTTGAGGCTTATTCAGAAAGAAATGTCAGAATATTGTCTGATAATTGGAGAAAGTAGTGTAGAATAAATCAGGATTTTGCACTGGATCTTTCCCTTTCAAAGTGGGTAGATAAGCTGTCTGAAAATGACTAAAAGGCAACAAATAAGAAAGGAAAATTCATTTCAGGAAAGAAAACTGGAAATAGTGATATTATGAAATACAAAAATACTAAAGAAAATATAACTGATTTTATATTTATTAAGTGTAATACATTCTAAAAAGACGAAGACTATCAGGGTGAGTCAAAGTGCAAACTCCCCAATGTTTATAGCAGCATTATCAGTAATAGGCAAATTATGGAAAGAGCCCAAATGTCCATCAACTAATGAATGGATAAGAATGTAGTATATGTACACACACACACACACACACACACACACAGGAATATTACTCAGCCATAAAAAAGAATGAACTCTTATTATTTACAATGACATGGATGAAGCTAGAGAGTATTGTGCTAAGCAAAATGAATCAGAGAAAGACAAAGACCACATGATTTCACTCATGTGGAATTTAGGAAACAAAACAAATGAACATGGGGTTTAAAAAAAAAAAGAAAAAAGAGGAGAGAGAAAGCGAGCCAAACCAAAAAATAGACTCTTAACCATAGAGAACAAACTGAGGGTTACTGGAGGGGAGGTGGGTGGAAGATGGGCTAAACAGGGATTAAGGAGGGCACTTGTGATGAGTACTGGGTGTTGTATATAAGTGGTGAATCACTAAATTCACTAAATTGTACACCAGAAACCAACATTACACTGTGTGTTAACTAACTGAAATTTAAATAAAAATTTGGAGAAAACAGTACAAGCTCCAGTGTGGTTTTTTTTTACACAATTAGTACTAAAATAAAGTGATGTAAAACATTAGGAATGTAACTAAACCAAGGGAGAGTTTGTTCAATTACTGCACAGCAAACCAATAAAAACAGATACTAAGCCTTTGCAGTAGAGAAAGATAGGCTATTTACTGGAGGGGAAAAACCAAGGAGAATGGCGAGCTAATTCTCTGAAGTCCTGAACACCTGATGCCTTGCAAGTGAGGATTTTTAAGGGCAAAATCTGGGGCAGTCTCCTGAGTAGGTGAAGGCATTGACTGGAAGCCCATGAGGTCATCCTAGCAACTGTCCTGGTGTCATTTCCTCGGGTCCTCTGGAGGTCTCTTCCATTTCAAGAGACTTGGAATCTGAAAATATTTCTTTATTCTTTATATCAGAGAGTTCATTAGGTACATCTGATGATTCTATCTCTAGGGTAATGCTGGCTCACTCCTTGTCCTCCAGGTTCCTTTGAAGGACAAGCATCCTTATCCTTTGAGTTTAGGCTTATGTGTTCTTTGACTGGTCCTATGCTTGGGGCTCATAGAACCTCCTGTGTTCATTCTTCCATCTGAACTGACAAGATGAACCCCAGCTTCTGGAAGAAGAAATGAATTTTGCAGTACATTATTTTAACTATTCCATTTGCCTGAATCTCACTTCTGCAGATATTTTTGTGTCTACTTCACTTCTTTCAGTGTGGCCCTCTACCTGAAAAAAAAGAAAAAAAAAAAGAAAAAAAAAAGATTATTTTAAGAGAGTTAAGTCCAACTGTCTCCAAGCACTCTCTTCTCTTTGCTTTTCTCCACAGCACTTGTCACCACTGACATACAGACACTTCACTGGCATTTCTCTGGTCACCCCAGCCCCCAGCACAGAAAGAGACCACGTAGTCCTTGCTATTCCTCCAACTGCAAGGTCCATCCAATGCATGGAGCCTTTGCACGGATGTTCCTTTTGTCTGAAACACTGTTCTCCCATGTATCAATATGATTAACTCTTCCTTCCTTCAAATCTTCATTCAAATGCCAATTTTTCATTGAAGCCTACCTTACCCACACGATTTCTGATTGCTTCCTCATGCCCCTACTCCAGGACTCTCCATTCCCTAAGCTGTTCCACATTTTAGTTTTTTATAGTACTTTCCCCTCCTAACATGTTGTATCACTATTTTTTGTATTTTTCTTGTTTCCCCCTGTTAAGAGTCTATAAATATAATAATATTTCCCAAAACAATGCTTCCTCAAACAACAAAAGCAGAGACATTTGAAGCTAAAGGTATGTGCATATTCAGGAAGGGTCTTACACAATAGGGAATTCAGCATAGAATGGGGGGACGTGGGGGATTGGAGGTTGGGGGGGGTGGCGAGTCATCTTAAGGTGAGAGAGTCCAGGTGCTGGCTGATCAAAGTCTGGGGAGGGCAGGCAAAGGTTAGTGTCATCAATTCTCTGGCTCCGGTTGGTCCAGTATTTGAGTGCTCAAAGAGGTTTAAATTCTGCAAAAATAACCCAAGAATACGCTTTGGTTAAGAAGTGCTGGTCAGGCATATATCACAAGACGGCCAGGACCTAAAATGATTTTTCTCATGTTAAGAAAGCTTTGTCCTGTCCCTTTTTTGGAGGACACCTAACTCTTTCTGCTTGCAATCTCCCATGTAAAAAAGAATCATTCAGGTTATTAAACTTTTGTTTTTCTTTTGTTAATACGTTATTTATTATGGGAGAAGAGGGATGCCTAAAACCAGAATCTAGAAAAGTAAAGGTTATTTTTCCTTCCCCACAAAAGGAACAGAGGGAATAAAATGATATAACTTAGATAACAATTGATGAATTTGAAAGCAAGAAAAACAGAAATAGTTTCTTCACTACCCCGGTCAAAAATTTAGAGCATCACGAAGGAAAATCAAACCATCAGGCCCTTCACTGTGTGGCTTCTAAGGGAAAAGGCAACTATTTTCTCAAAACGAACATAGCCGCATTTAGTCCTTGAACTTTTGTTCTTGGAAACATGCCAAGCAATCTTCCTTGGAAATTGGTCCACAGGGATGACCATACATCAGATTATCATCAGTCCCCAGTATATGAGGTGCCCTGGAATTATCAGGGCAAGACACTCTGCTCTGCTTATGTTCACTCTAGCTTCCTGGTATTCTTTTTAGAAATAATTTCCTGGCAAATTTTCCATTTGACCAGGACCTGAACAAGATTTCTAGGTTGCTTAATTTTTGTCTCATAATAAAAGAAAATGAATACAATAAAATTTAAAAAGAAGTTATCTCAAAAAAAACAAGTATTATATCACAGAAATTTTCAACTCAAGTGGTTATCAAATTTGATTTGTGAGAAAAACTTGAGGTTGACAAACTTCTAAGCAGATAATATTGGAAGGGTTTTTTTTCCTCCAAATCTGGTTCACAGTAAGTATTATTCTCTCAAAGTTAGAGGTCTTTAGTTAGGATCGAATTTAATGGGGACATTATCAGAATAGTATGCATATACCTCTCATTTAGACCTTACCCCAAATAATGCCAGGATTTGTGAAATCAGAAATATAAAGTTAATGGAATCAGAGTCTATAAATAAAGACCATAGTTAATTTTGAATAATCAGGTTAAGAAAATATCTTATCTTTTGAAAATTAAAACTAACATGTGGTCTATAATTTTAATATATCTTACTAAAGTCCCCTAAATTTGAAATCTGTAATTTGTATTAAATAATATTGAAAAAAAGACACAATAATTAAAACTTGTTTTTATATCACCGTTTGTTGTATACCCAACTTTTTTTCCAGGTTTGCTGAAATTTATTGTAAGCAGGGATATAGCATTATATGCATGCTTTCTGGAGACAGTCTATCTCGGTAGAATCAGAGTGCTAACACTGTAGAACACTGGCTCTGAATAAGTTACTCAAACTGCGCCCTTTTTCTTGTCTTAAAAATTGTGGCTAAGAGTGACACATATGGAAGAAGAGTCTCACAAGAACTAAATGCATTAAGACGTATTTAGAACTGGATCAGTCTCATTTTAATTATTCGATATAGTAGCTTTAATTATATTGTATTCAAATGTCAATTCATGCCTACTTTTATAGTTGGCAATCCAATTAAGATTGTTTTTCGATCATGGTCTTTAAACCACTCATCATGAGTTTCTAGAAACACAGTTATAAATATGGCATGTGGTTCGTATAAGCACAAACCCTTTGGAAGTCATTCTTGCTAAATATCAAATTTGATTTCTTCACAGTGCACAGCAGCTGGCACTATGGGTAGAAAGAATAACACACAGGTGCCTGACTTCATCCTTCTGGGGTTGACAGATTCTGAAGAGGTCCAGCGGGTCCTCTTCGTGCAGTTTCTGCTCATATACCTGGTTACCGTGCTGGGCAATGCAGGAATGGTACTGATAATCCGCCTGGATCTCCAGCTGCACACCCCCATGTACTTTTTCCTCAGTCACCTCTCATTTCTGGACCTCAGTTACTCAACTGTCATCCTACCTAAAACCTTAGAGAACTTACTGACCTCCACCAAGTATATTTCCTATGTGAGCTGCTTCACCCAGATGTATTTTTTCGTTTTCTTGGGGGCCACAGAATGTTTCCTTCTCTCCTCCATGGCCTATGATCGCTATGTTGCTATCTGCAATCCTCTGCACTACCCAGTGGTTATGTCCACGAGATTCTGCTGTTCCCTCGTCTTTGCGTCCTATTCGATTGGCTTTGCGGACTCCTTTGTCAATGTGCTTTGCATGAGAAGATTGCATTTCTGTGACTCCAATGTAATCCATCACTTTTTCTGTGACACATCCCCAGTTTTAGCCCTGTCTTGCACGGACACAAATGACATAGAAATCATGATATTTATTGTCGCTGGCTCCACCCTAATGGTGACTCTTATCATGATATCTGTGTCCTATGTGTCCATTCTGTCGACTATCCTGAAAATTACTTCCACTTCAGGAAAGCAAAAAGCCTTCTCTACATGTGCCTCTCATCTCCTGGGAATCACCATCTTTTATGGCACTATGATTTTTACTTATTTAAAGCCAAGTAGCTCTTACTCCTTGGGAAAGGATCAAGTGGCTTCTGTTTTTTACACTATTGTGATCCCCATGCTGAATCCACTCATTTATAGCCTTAGGAACAAAGAAGTGAAAAATGCTTTCATTAGAGTCATGCAAAAGGGAGAGGGCTCTGGGCACTTGAAATAAGCAATGCTAAACTTTTAAGCTCATCCTGCATCATCCTCTCTACAGTGTATTTCCTTTGTCTCCAAAACCAACTGAATCCTTTGTTTGTATTTCCATCGAACCATCCTTTACTTCACCAAATATGATCTTGGATATTTCCAGGAAGATGTCTTTAGAAATTCCAAGTTATAATAGAAAGCCATTAGGTATATTTTAAATCTATGATCTAAATATTTGTGTTTGGGGGCACCTGGCTAGCTCAGTGGGCTAAGCCTCGGACTCTTAGTTTTGGCTCAGGTCATGATCTCAAGGTCATGGGATCCAGCCCCTCCTTGGGCTCCATGCTCAGTGTGGACTATGCTTGAAATTCTCTCCCTCCCTCTCATTCTGCCCCCCCAATAAATAAATAATAAATAAATAAATAATAAATCTTTAAAAAATAATATGTGTTTTTAAGAGCAACTGATATGCAAAATGAGACAATATAGTTGTCTTCTTTTAAACAATTTCATACAAATTCCCATGAATAGTCTAACTTCAGGGAATTTTATTATGGAAAAGAGCTCCATTTGGGGTACAATGATAGCAGTTTCAGAAGCTATTTCATTTACTATATGGAGAAAAAAATACAGCAATTACCAGAAATTGCTATGGAATCAAGGATTTGGATTTTAACTCTACTAACATTCAGCTGTATAACCCTTAATGAATCAGCCTCAGTTTCCTCAACTGCACAAGATAAATAATAAGTCTAGGGCCAATGACTTAATTATAAGATTAAATCAGATAATGGATGTAAAACATTCAAGGGAGTTCTAATAGATGCTTGTCAGTATCATTAGAAGCCTTACTTTCCTGCAATATTTTTTTAAAGATTTTATTTATTTTTTGACAGACAGAAAGAGAGAGAGAGAGAGCACATAAGCAGAGGAGAGGCAGAGGAAGAGGAAGAAGCAGACTCCCAGCTGAGCAGGAAGCCCAGTGCAGGGCTCTATCCCAAGACCCTGAGATCATGACCTGAACTGAAGACAGATACTTACCCAGTTGAGCCACCCATTTCCCTTCCTGTAATATTTTTAATGCACAATGACTTTTTCTTTAAAAAAAATAAAATATTCACTTGTGGGGCACCTAGGTGGCTTATTTGGTTAAGTGCGTAGTCTTGATTTCAGCTCAGGTCATGATCTCAGGGTCATGGGATGGAGCCCTGCATTGGGTTCTACATTCACTGAGTCTGCTTTAAATTCTCTCTCTCCCTCTCCTCCAGCTCTCCCCACTCCCAAAATAAATAAATACATAAATACATAAATAAGTAATCTTTAAAAAAGATAATATTCCCTTGTGTTTTATAAATTACTTTTGGCTAATTTAATTGACAAACAACTAAGGAAAAACTCAACTCTTCATAATTTTGAATTTAAAATGGTGTCTGTTAACATTGGAGAACATGCTAACCATGGACACCATGAACAAGAAGAAGGGGATAGAAATGCCTTAGCAGTCATTAACAGCTTTGTGTGTATTCCTCTGGATCAATAGTTATGAACACATGTGCATATATTACTTATATAAGTAAAATTTCTGTCATTTTCTATGTGCTTTTCAGCAGCTTTCTGTATACACTTACAAGCTTAACCTTTGATAATGCCTTTGTCACTGAAATATGAGATGTATGTGTATGGATATTTGGGAAAAAAAATGAAGAACTCTCCTCTTGCAAGGCTTTGAATCTGAAATGTAAATGCATCAATTTAAAAATCTGTATGCAGTGGTATCTCTTTGGTGGCTACCTGCTAAATACTTAAAAAACTTACCTTTCTGTAACTTGTCAATAAACTTCAGGAAACTGCTGCTTTTCTGTGTGTGTGTGTGTGTGTGTGTGTGTGTGTGTGTTTTTCTGTGTGTGTGTGTGTGTGTGTGTGTGTGTGTGTGTGTTTATATTACAGGTTTCTCCTAAGTTTTATAGGTTTGCTATGATCACTAAAAATAAATTTTGAATTAAATGTTTTACTCATTTGTTCTAATCCTTTTTAACAGAGACAAGTTGTAAAACCAGGAAATGATAGTGAATTCAGAATTTGTAGCAACGCATAAACTGTAGTCATAGTGCTGAAATTTCCTATATTTTTCCTTTATCCCCCCACCTAATCCGAGCTAGTTTTCATTTTCTCTGCTGTGTAGATGTTAAGAGCGTATTCTTCCATTTTCCAAGAATTTGATTTTTTTTTTTGCTTAAACTCTTGTGATAAGACAGTTTTCATTTCAACCAGTAATATAAAATTTTTATTTCTAAAATATAACTATAGCTTACTATTTTTCCTAAATAATTTCTAAAGGTTTAAAATAAAATGAAAAAGTACAATTTCTCTTTTATAAATTACAAGTTTAAAAGTTTTTCACTAACCCAAAATGTCAACAAAATTATTCAAATTTTTAAATATGCATTATTTTCCTCCATTTAGTTTATTTTAAAATTTCCATTCTCATATATCATTCCACTTAAAATTATCATGACTCATTTTTGGTTTGGTATCCATGTGGTCTAGACTCTTTATTGCTATTGTTACTTGTTTTTGTTTATAATTAGTAATAAGTATATGATAAATACTTATTGCTTAATAATATGCTTTTATAGTTGGCCATTCATTTTGCATCTTCACTATGTCATTTAATATATTTATAGGTCTTTTCATTTTTCTTTTCTATAAACTATGTTTTCACCTGTTGTTTCTGTTGATGTATACTTTTTTTTTTAATTTTTTTTTTTAAGATTTTATTTATTTGACAGAGACAGAGAAATCACAAGTAGGCAGAGAGGCAGGCAGAGAGAGAGGGGGAGGAAGCAGGCTCCCTGCAGGGCAGAGAGCCCGACTCGGGGCTCGATCCCAGGACCCTGCTGGGATCATGACCTGAGCCGAAAGCAGAGGCTTTAACCCACTGAGCCACCCAGGCGCCCCTGTTCATGTATACTTTTATGATTAGGAAATGTATCCTGTTGGTTTGAGTTGGCAAAAATGGCTAAGAGATTCTGTGATTTTGTAGATAGCACTTAAGTTGAACAGATGCTAATTAAATTAAAATAAATTGTAATTAAAGTAGGGTTACTACATCTTCTTTATAATATAATTTAGGAAGTGTGTATGTTATTACAAATATGTAATATAATCTATGCATGATATAGAAGATTTAGACTATTTGTGTTTGCCCTATGAAATTGTTATATTAGTGCATACCATATTGTACATAGGATGTGGCCAGACATAATTTAAGATATATTCTTCTTGCCATGCAAAAATGTTATTTATTACAAATACGATAAAGAACATAAGAGTAGACTAGAGCATGAAAAAATATGAAAAGCTGTGTCTGCTTCCAAATAATTGACAGATATGGTATCTATATGATACCAATAATGTATTTTTCAGCATTTACTGTATGCTAGACAATACTCAGAGGCATATATTCATGTATATACTAACATAATTTATCTTCACAAGATAGGTACTAGCAATATCCAAATGTTAATCTCATATAGTGGAAAGCAATCTTTCTATTCCTTCAAGCAAAGATTTAAGAATAATCCATAATTGCCTTGTTATGTCACACTCCTGACATCCACTCCAACGGCATCCTATGTGGACCCTAAATACAAAATATATCCAGAATCTATCTCTCAGCACATTCTCTGTCACCACACTGGCCTGAAGGACCACAGTCTCAGAAGCACTGCTGCAGCCCCTTGACCTTAGCTCTCTTGAATCTAATCTCAATGTAAAAGCCAGAGTGGTAAAACAGTAAATTGGATCATATCACTTCTACAAATCCAACCAGACTTCTCATCCCACTAAGAATAAAAAGCAAAACTTTTACAGGAACCCACTGATCTAAAATGATGTTGTCTCCACTCCTTACATCTAATAACTCATTCCTTGTCATCATATTGTTGAACATCATATTGTTCATCATATTTACTTTGTTTCAATAACATGACCTCCTGGGGCACCTTTGAGCATCCACCTCTTAATTTCAGCTCAGGTCATGATCTCAGGGTTGTGGGATGGAGCCCCACATCAGGCTCTGTGCTCAACAAAGTGTCTACTTCTTCTCTCTCTCTCTACCCCTTTCCCTCTGCTCCTCCCTCTGCTTGTGCTTGCTCTCTCTCTAAAATAAGTAAATCTTTAAAATCTTAAAAAAAAAAAAACTGTGCACTCCTAGCTCTCCCAGTGCACATTAGTCTCAACAGTGCCTAGAATTATCCTTTTTCATCTCTTCACCCTAAAACTTCCTTTTCATAAGCAAATGTGTGTTAAAACTTCCTTTTCAAGTGCAAATGCAAGATTTTTTTCTTATTCTTTTCTTAATAAGAATATCCCTTACCATCTGATTTAAAATTGTACCTGCTTCTTGCCCTTTTCTGTGCTTCATTTGTTTCCCATAACAGTTTCTCTCCAGCTAATAAATATACATATTTGACATATATATATATATATATATATATATATATATATATACACATTTTTAATATGTGTGTGTGTGTGTGTGTGTGTACACACATATATATATGTAGGCACCACGCCTAGCATGGAGCCCAATGTGGGACTTGAACTCACGACCCTGAGATCAAGACCTGAGCTGAGTTCAAGAGTCAGACTCTTAACCAACTGAGCCACTCAGGCACCCCCAACCACCATTTTATATATTTAGCTTGTATCTTTTGTTACTTGTATTCCTTCCCTACTACCCCTATATCATAAGCCAGGATTTTTACTTACTGTGTATAGTGTTGTACTCCATCACCCAGAATACTGCCTTAATAAATGTTTCTGAAGGAAGAATTTTGCAAACAGTAAACCTGGAGCACAAAGAGATTACATAACTGGTTCATGGCCACTCCATGTTAAAGAACGAATTCACATTGGAACTCAACATTCTTCAACATCACTCTGGCTGAGAATACTACTATTATCAGAGGTGAAAACAGAGAATTCATCATCATAGTAAAAGAGCATTAAATAAAACACGAGGGCTGTTAAAACGTGCATGTTTCTGGTACACTAAAATTGCTGATGGAAGACAGTGTGATTTTGACTAGCTAAATTTTCTCAAACATGCAGGCACAGTCCTACTTACAGAAAGAGTGATTCTGAAAGAAGAAAGAACAATTTATCTGAAGATGGTATTGTTCTGGAGAGAGAACCTGTAATAGTCAAGGCACAGAGTATGGTAGTCTAACAAAGGGATTCAGAAACAGTGTCTCAGCAAAGAAGAAACAAGTACCCTCTGTTGTAACAATGTTGCAGAGTTTAGCTGGCTAGGGTCTTTGGATGGCTCCAAGGTTTCTTCTATATTGTTGCATTGGTGTCCCCCAGATCTGGTCCTCTTCAGCATCATTGAAGTGGGGTCATCCAGTACTCTGCCCATTGCAGTCTGAGAGAAAGAGGAGGTTTTCACATTGGGGAAACAATTCCCTGATTTTTTTTTTTTTTTTTTCATACAGACTTCTAAGGAGTAATTCAATTTACTTAATAGATATAGGACAATTCAGGTCACCATTTCCTCTGATAAGACCATCTTTAAGCAATTGTACATTTCATTTAATTTTCAAAATTATTAATAAAGAGTTCTTTGTAATATTCTATTATTATCCTTTTAATATTTCTGGGGACCAAGTGACAGCCTTTTTTTCTGTCCTGATATTGTTAATGAGTATCTTCTCTTTTTTCAATGGTGGCCATGGGAATTGTAATATGTATATTTAATATAATGCAGTTAACCTAGAATAACATACAACATAACTTTTAATGTCAGACACTTAGAGCCAATTTTACTCTATTTTTCATTCTATTTTTGTCATATATCCAATAATTAATGCATCAACATAGTTTTACTTCATTTACTCTTTAAACAAATTATAATTAAATATCCAATATATGTTACATTTATCTTCATTTTAGATATTTTTAGTTTTATTCATTTCTTTGTGTAAACACATATTTTCTTCTGTTATACTTCTTTTGGATGGATAATTGTTTGAAGCACAAGTTTACTTGATATAAATTATTCCAGTGTGTGTATATTTATTTCCCAAAAAGGTCTATTTTGTTTATACATTTTTTAAAAGATTTTATTTATTTAGTTGACAGAGAGAGAGAGCGCACAAGTAGGGAGAGGGAGAAGCAGCCTCCCCGCTGAGCAGGGAGGCCAAGGCTGGGCTCCATCCCAAGACCCTAGGATCATGACCTGAGCCGAAAAAGGCAGACACTTAACCAACTGAGCCAGCCAAGTGCCGCTTGTTTTTATTTTTCTAAGATATTCCAAACATTTCTATGGATATTAAATTTGGGATTGACAGTGACTATCTTTCACTACTTTAAGTATTTCTTCATTATATCTGGTGTGAGTCATTTCTTATGACATCTGCTATATCCTTATATTTTCTCTTCTGTATGTGACATGCATGTTCCTCTGAGTGCTTTCATAATTTTCTATTTACCTTTATTATTAATCAATGATACTAATGAATTCTAGGTGTGTTTCGTCGGTTGGTTGGTTCGCTTTTTGTACTTTTCCTTTCTAGGATTTACTTTTCTGACTCATGGTTTGATGTTTGCTTTCCTTAATTTTAGAAGTCTTGGCCATTATATTTTCAAATATTTCTTCTGATTTATTCCTTCTCTATTTTTGTTCTGTATATTAGACTGTTTGATATTATGCCACAATTGTTAGATACATTTATTTTCATTTTTTCTATAGCTTACATTGTTTGCTTAATTCCTATTGTTTATCCTCAAGTTTTCTGATTTTTTTCCTCATCTTTTTTGATCTACTGATGATCCTGTTGAAGGAATTGTTTGTCTCTAATACTGAGTCTGGGTGTGTGTTGAATGTCCATCATCGGACACTTCTTTGTGGTTTCTGTCTGTTGACAAAATATAGACTCACATAGATATTGTTTACTGTCTCCAAAGATCTTATTTTTTTAAGATTATTTATTTTAGAAAGAAGAGAGATGAACATGGGGAGAAGCAGAAGGATAGGGAGAGGATCTCAGGCAGCTTGGTGCTGAGTGTAGAGCTGGATGTGGGCTGGTTCTCACAACCCTGAGATCGTGACCTGAGCCGAAATCAAGAGTCAGATCATTAACCAATTGAGCCACTCAGGTGCCCTGATGACTAGACCTTTTAAATCTCTAGGAATACCTGTTTTTGAAAAGTTGCTTTTATTACTATTCTTATGAGCTATTCTTACTATTCTTGGCTGGGAACAGCAGAGAATACTTAGAGTGAAGGTAAATCCACTTTCTAGGCTTCTCTGCTCTTCCCAATAGCCCAGATTACTGGATTTAACATATGTTATGTGTGTATGTATGTAAAATATATGTGTATGTATGTATGTATGTATGTATGTATATGTTAAATGTGTGTGTGTATATATATACACACACACACATGTATATATGAATGTATGCTTAATTTAGCTAATTTCTTTCTACCTTCTTGCATGGTGGCCACATCTTTCTCCCACCTTTTGCTGAAGGTGAAGCACGTCATTTATTTCCTCTCTCCCTGGAGGAGCATGTCTCCCCTTGTAATTCAGATTACTTGGGTGTTTTCAAACTCTGCTCTTTGACAGAGTTATAAAAAGTTAAAATTTGTAGATTATCTGGATTTTTTTTATCTTTATTTATTTATTTATTTATTTATTTATTTATTTATTTTTATTTTATTTTTTATAAACATATAATATCTTTTTATCCCCAGGGGTACAGGTCTGTGAATCGCCAGGTTTACACACTTCACAGCACTCACCATAGCACATATCCTCCCCAATGTCCATAATCCCACCCCCCAACCCCCCGCCCCCATTAACCCTCAGTTTGAATTGTGAGATTAAGAGTCACTTATGGTTTGTCTCCCTCCCAATCCCATCTTGTTTCATTTACTCTTCTCCTACCCCCTTAACCCCCCATGTTGCATCTCCTCTCCCTCATATCAGGGAGATCATATGATAGTTGTCTTTCTCCGATTGACTTATTTTGCTAAGCATGATACCCTCTAGTTCCATCCACGTTGTCGCAAATGGCAAGATTTCATTTCCTTTGATGGCTGCATAGTATTCCATTGTGTATATATACCACTTCATCTTTATCCATTCGTCTGTTGATGGACATCTAGGTTCTTTCCATAGTTTGGCTATTGTAGACATTGCTGCTATAAACATTTGGGTGCACGTGCCCCTTCAGATCACTACGTTCGTATCTTTAGGGTAAATACCCAGCAGTGCAATTGCTGGGTCATAGGGTAGTTCTATTTTCAACATTTTGAGGAACCTCCATGCTGTTTTCCACAGTGGTTACACCAGCTTGCATTCCCACCAACAGTGTAGGAGGGTTCCCCTTTTTCCGCATCCTCGCCAGCATCTGTCATTTCCTGACTTGTTAATTTTAGCCATTCTGACTGGTGTGAGGTGGTATCTCATTGTGGTTTTGATTTGTATTTCCCTGATGCCGAGTGATGTGGAGCACTTTTTCATGTGTCTGTTGGCCATCTGGATGTCTTCTTTGCAGAAATGTCTGTTCATGTCCTCTGCCCATTTCTTGATTGGATTATTTGTTCTTTGGGTGTTGAGTTTGCTAAGTTCTTTATAGATTTTGGACACTAGCCCTTTATCCGATATGTCATTTGCAAATATCTTCTCCCATTCTGTCAGTTGTCTTTTGGTTTTGTTAACTGTTTCCTTTGCTGTGCAAAAGCTTTTGATCTTGATGAAATCCCAATAGTTCATTTTTGCCCTTGCTTCCCTTGCCTTTGGCGATGTTCCTAGGAAGATGTTGCTGCAGCTGAGGTCGAAGAGGTTGCTGCCTGTGTTCTCCTCAAGGATTTTGATGGATTCCTTTCTCACATTGAGATCCTTCATCCATTTTGAGTCTATTTTCGTGTGTGGTGTAAGGAAATGATCCAATTTCATTTTTCTGCATGTGGCTGTCCAATTTTCCCAACACCATTTGTTGAAGAGGCTGTCTTTTTTCCATTGGAAATTCTTTCCTGCTTTGTCAAAGATTAGTTGACCATAGAGTTGAGGGTCTATTTCTAGGCTCTCTATTCTGTTCCATTGATCTATGTGTCTGTTTTTGTGCCAGTACCATGCTGTCTTGATGATGACAGCTTTGTGATAGAGCTTGAAGTCCGGAATTGTGATGCCACCAACTTTGGCTTTCTTTTTCAACATTCCTCTGGCTAACGAGGTCTTTTCTGGTTCCATATAAATTTTAGGATTATTTGTTCCATTTCTTTGAAAAAAATGGATGGTACTTTGATAGGAATTGAATTAAATGTGTAGATTGCTTTAGGTAGCATAGACATTTCCACAATATTGATTCTTCCAATCCAGGAGCATGGAACATTTTTCCATTTCTTTGTGTCTTCCTCAATTTCTTTCATGAGTACTTTATAGTTTTCTGTGTATAGATTCTTAGTCTCTTTGGTTAGGTTTATTCCTAGGTATCTTATAGTTTTGGGTGCAATTGTAAATGGGATGGACTCCTTAATTTCTCTTTCTTCTGTCTTGTTGTTGGTGTAGAGAAATGCAACTGATTTCTGTGCATTGATTTTATATCCTGACACTTTACTGAATTCCTGTACAAGTTCTAGCAGTTTTGGAGTGGAGTCTTTTGGGTTTTCCACATATAGTATCATATCATCTGCGAAGAGTGATAGTTTGACTTCTTCTTTGCCGATTTGGATGCCTTTAATTTCCTTTTGTTGTCTGATTGCTGAGGCTAGGACTTCTAGTACTATGTTGAATAGCAGTGGTGATGACAGACATCCCTGCCGTGTTCCTGACCTTAGCGGAAAAGCTTTCAGTTTTTCTCCATTGAGAATGATATTTGCGGTGGGTTTGTCATAGATGGCTTTGATAATATTGAGGTATGTGCCGTCTATCCCTACACTTTGAAGAGTTTAGATCAGGAAGGGATGCTGTACTTTGTCAAATGCTTTTTCAGCATCTATGGAGAGTATCATATGGTTCTTGTTGTTTCTTTTATTAATGTGTTGTATCACATTGATTGATTTGCGGATGTTGAACCAACCTTGCAGCCCTGGAATAAATCCCACTTGGTCGTGGTGAATAATCCTTTTAATGTACTGTTGAATCCTATTGGCTAGTATTTTGGCGAGAATGTTTGCATCTGTGTTCATCAAGGATATTGGTCTGTAGTTCTCTTTTTTGATGGGATCCTTGTCTGGTTTTGGGATCAAGGTGATGCTGGCCTCATAAAATGAGTTTGGAAGTTTTCCTTCCATTTCTATTTTTTGGAACATTTTCAGGAGAATAGGAATTAGTTCTTCTTTAAATGTTTGGTAGAATTCCCCCGGGAAGCCATCTGGCCCTGGGCTTTTGTTTGTTTGGAGATTTTTGATGAGTGTTTCAATCTCCTTACTGGTTATGGGTCTGTTCAGGCTTTCTATTTCTTCCTGGTTCAGTTGTGGTAGTTTATATGTCTCTAGGAATGCATCCATTTCTTCCAGATTATCAAATTTGTTGGCGTAGAGTTGCTCATAGTATGTTCTTATAATTGTCTGTATTTCTTTGGTGTTAGTTGTGATCTCTCCTCTTTCATTCATGATTTTATTTATTTGGGTCCTTTCTCTTTTCTTTTTGATAAGTCTGGCCAGGGGGTTATCGACCTTATTAATTCTTTCAAAGAACCAGCTCCTAGTTTCGTTGATTTGTTCTATTGTTTTTTTGGTTTCTATTTCATTGATTTCTGCTCTGATCTTTATGATTTCTCTTCTCCTGCTGGGTTTAGGGTTTCTTTCTTGTTCTTTCTCCAGCTCTTTTAGGTGTAGGGTCAGGTTGTGTACCTGAGACCTTTCTTGTTTCTTGAGAAAGGCTTGTACCGCTATATATTTTCCTCTCAGGACTGCCTTTGTTGTGTCCCACAGATTTTGAACCATTGTGTTTTCATTATCATTTGTTTCCATGAATTTTTTCAACTCTTCTTTAATTTCCTGGTTGACCCATTCATTCTTTAGAAGGATGCTGTTTAGTCTCCATGTATTTGTGTTCTTTCCAAATTTCCTCTTGTGATTGAGTTCTAGCTTCAGAGCATTGTGGTCTGAAAATATGCAGGGAATGATTCCAATCTTTTGATAACGGTTGAGACCTGATTTAGGACCGAGAATATGATCTATTCTGGAGAATGTTCCATGTGCACTAGAGAAGAATGTGTATTCTGTTGCTTTGGGATGAAATGTTCTGAATATATCTGTGATGTCCATCTGGTCCAGTGTGTCATTTAAGGCCTTGATTTCCTTGTTGATCTTTTGCTTGGATGATCTGTCCATTTCAGTGACGGGAGTGTTAAAGTCCCCTACTATTATTGTATTATTGTCGATATGTTTCTTTGATTTTGTTATTAATTGGTTTATATAGTTGGCTGCTCCCATGTTAGGGGCATAGATATTTAAAATTGTTAGATCTTCTTGTTGGACAGTTCCTTTGAGTATGATATAGTGTCCTTCCTCATCTCTTATTATAGTCTTTGGCTTAAAATCTAATTGATCTGATATAAGGATTGCCACTCCTGCTTTCTTCTGATGTCCATTAGCATGGTAAATTCTTTTCCACCCCCTCACTTTAAATCTGGAGGTGTCTTCAGGTTTAAGATGAGTTTCTTGTAGGCAACATATAGATGGGTTTTGTTTTTTTATCCATTCTGATACCCTGTGTCTTTTGATTGGGGCATTTAGCCCATTAACATTCAGGGTAACTATTGAGAGATATGAATTTAGTGCCATTGTATTGCCTGTAAGGTGACTGTTATTGTATATTGTCTCTGTTTCTTTCTGATCTACTACTTTTAGGGTCTCTTTTTGCTTAGAGGACCCCTTTCAATATTTCCTGTAGAGCTGGTTTGGTATTTGCAAATTCTTTCAGTTTTTGTTTGTCCTGGAAGCTTTTAATCTCTCCTCCTATTTTCAATGATAGCCTAGCTGGATATAGTATTCTTGGCTGCATGTTTTTCTCCTGTAGTGCTCTGAATATATCATGCCAGCTCTTTCTGGCCTGCCAGGTCTCTGTGGATAAGTCTGCTGCCAATCTAATATTTTTACCATTGTATGTTACAGACTTCTTTTCCCGGGCTGCTTTCAGGATCTTCTCTTTGTCACTAAGACTTGTAAATTTTACTATTAGGTGACGGGGTGTGGACCTATTCTTATTGATTTTGAGGGGGGTTCTCTGAACCTCCTGGATTTTGATGCTTGTTCCCTTTGCCATATTGGGGAAATTCTCTCCAATAATTCTCTCCAATATACCTTCTGCTCCCCTCTCTGTTTCCTCTTCTTCTGGAATCCCAATTATTCTAATGTTGTTTCGTCTTATGGTGTCACTTATCTCTCGAATTCTCCCCTCGTGGTCCAGTAGCTGTTTGTCCCTCTTTTGCTCAGCTTCTTTATTCTCTGTCATTTGGTCTTCTATATCGCTAATTCTTTCTTCTGCCTCATTTATCCTAGCAGTGAGAGCCTCCATTTTTGATTGCACGTCATTAATAGCTTTTTTATTTCAACTTGGTTAGATTTTAGTTCTTTTATTTCTCCAGAAAGGGCTTTTATATCTCCCGAGAGGGTTTCTCTAATATCTTCCATGCCTTTTTCAAGCCCGGCTAGAACCTTGAGAATCGTCATTCTGAACTCTAGATCTGACATATTACCAATGTCTGTATTGATTAGGTCCCTAGCCTTTGGTACTGCCTCTTGTTCTTTTTTTTGTGGTGAATTTTTCCGCCTTGTCATTTTGTCCAGATAAGAGTATATGAAGGAGCAAGTAAAATACTAAAAGGGTGGCAACAACCCCAGGAAAATATGCTTTAGCCAAATCAGAAGAGATCCCAAATCGTGAGGGGGAGAAAGGGGATAAAAAGAGGTTCAGAAAGAAGAAAAAAAAAAAAAGGAAAAAAAAAAGAAACAATTAAAAAAAGAAAACCAATAAAGAAAAAATATAAAAAGGAAAAAAATATATATATATTAGATAAACTAGTTAAAAAACGTTAAAAAAGAAAAGGGTAAAAGTTAAAAAAATTTAGCAGAAGAAGAAAAATAAACTGAAAAAGAAAAAAAAATTAAATTAACTGCAAGGCTAAAGAATCATGGGGAGAAAGCCATGAGTTCCGTGCTTTGCTTTCTCCTCCTTTGGAATTCTGTTGCTCTCCTTGGTATTGAAACTGTACTCCTTGGTAGGTGAACTTGGTCCTGGCTGGGCTTCTTGTTGATCTTCTGGGGGAGGGGCCTGTTGTAGTGATTCTCAAGTGTCTTTGCCCCAGGCGGAGTTGCACCGCCCTTGCCAGGGGCCGGGCTGAGTAATCCGCTCGGGTTTGCTTTCGGGAGCTTTTGTTCCCTGAGCGCTTTCTGTAGAGTTCCAGAGGGCGGGAATGAAGATGGCGGCCTCCCGGTCTCTGGCCCGGAGGAGCCGAGAGCCCGGGGCCCCACTCCTCAGTGTGCCCTCAGAGAACAGCGCCAATTTACTCCCGTCACCCTGCCTCCGGCCGCGCTCCGAGCTGACCGAGCCTGCGACCGGTTCAAGGTAACCCCGAGCTTAGAGCTTACTCCTCGGCTCTGTCTCTGTAGCCGGCTTCCCTGTTCTAATACCTGTAAGCTCTGCGACACTCAGACACCCCTGATCCTTCTGTGACCCTGCGGGACCTGAGGCCACGCTGACCCTGCGTGGGCTTCACCCCGGTTAAGCCTCTGGAGCGATGTCCCTCAGCGGAACAGACTTTTAAAAGTCCCGATTTTGTGCTCCGTTGCTCCGCCGCTTGCCGGGAGCCGGCCCCTCCCCCCGCGGTCTATCTTCCCGTCGCTTTGGATTCACTTCTCCGCCCGTCCTACCTTTCAGAAAGTGGTTGATTTTCTGTTTCTAGAGTTGCTGTTCTTCTTCTCTTCGATCTCCCGTTGGATTTGTAGGTGTTTGCAATCTTTAGATAAGCTATCTAGCTGATCTCCCGCTACCTGAATTAGTCTCAGCCTGCTACTTCTCCGCCATCTTGACTCCTCTATCTGGATTTTTAAAAAAATGTTATTGCAGCTCTCTACATCTTAAATGAAAGTGGAAATTTTATACATGTATTTTTTATTTAAAATTGTAATTACAGTGCCTTTAACATAGTGTTGTTTTAACATTAGGTGTACCATACAGTGATTCAGCAGTTACATATATTACTCAGTGCTTGTCAAGATAAGTGTACTCTTTTTTGTCTTAATGTGAATCCTTTTTTTTTTTTTAAGAATTTATTTATTTGGCAGAGAGAGATCACAAGTAGGCAGAGAAGCAGGCGGGGGTGAGGGACGGGTAGTAGGTTCCCTGCTGATCAAATAGCCCAATGTGGGGTTTGATCTCAGATCCCTGAGATCATGACCTGAGCTGAAGGCAGAGGCTTAACCCACTGAGCCACCCGGGCACCCCAAGATAAGTGTACTCTTAATCCCTTTACTACTTATACACTGTTTTAAGTCCCATCCAGTGCTGTAATTTCAAATATCTCCTTTCTAGATAACAACACATGTATCAGTAAAATATTTATTTGGATTCTAGTTCTGCATCTTGAAAATGTAATGGAATCTCAGAATCAGCATAGCTATAACTGGTAAAACTGATCTCCTTCCTTCCTTCCTTCCTTCCTACCTTCCTTCCTTCCTTCCTCTCTCTCTCTCCCCCTCTTCTTTTTCTTTTTATTTTGTCTTCATCTTATTTATCATACATGCTCAAAACCTGACAACTCTATGTGTTTCAGTAAAAGGAATAAATTATCAAATCTGGTGGAAACCATTTTAAATGTATTCCTCTCTCTCTTGTTTCTGCTAATGAGTTAAAGAAGATTTTCAGTACTCCATAAATTATACTCTGAAAGCCAAATGATGAAGTTGGCAAAGTGAAAAAAATCAGTGTATTCTTTCATTTCATGTACCAAGGCTCTTAAAAGCAGGAACAAACTTTTTGGTTTTACTTAATGCTAAAAATGTCCTTTATTTATGAAATAATTTCTCTTTAAATTATTTTTCATTGCCTCTTTTAATCTTTGTTCCTGAAGCTCTAAGATTATAGGAACAGGAAGCAAAATTATGTGTGTGGGTCACTAGGTGATATAGTGAGTGGTGCCACTTCCATTGGAACCTTTTGAATCCTGGACCTATGAATCTTGTCTATGGAAGAAATAGCACCATGTACTAGATGCATGGTGCTATTACATATATAGAACATACAGAACATATATAATCTTTATTTATTATCTTTATTTTTCAAATAAGAAGACCAGAAAGACACTAATAAGCAGAAACAAAATATTTTTATCATAACTTCTTCAACTGGACACAATGTACTTCATCCTTCATTGATTCAATTTAATGGTTTAGTGTGAAAAATATCATTAATTAATAAAACAATTTTTTTTAAACACTCTTTTCATTGCCTCTTTTACATCTTTGTTCCTTAAACTGTAGATGATGGGATTCAGCATGGGAGTCACAATGCTATAAAATATTGATACTACCATGTCATGGTCCAGAGCGTAGCTGGAACTCGGTCTCACATACATGAATAGGATGGTTCCATGGTTTACCGACACTCCAGTTAGGTGAGAACCACACGTAGAAAAGACTTTCCGCCTCCCCTCAGCAGAATGCATCCGCAGAATGGCCAACAGAATGAAACCATAGGAGATCAGAACAATCATGATAGTGACTATCTCAATAGCGCCCACAAAGTAGAAGAGCAGCAGCTGGTTGGTGTGGGTGTCAGAACACGAAATGGCAAGTAGTGGAGGGATGTCACAAAAGACGTGTCTAATTTCATTGGATGCACAGAAGGAGAGGCTGAACGTGGCCACCGTGTGTACAGAAGCATGCAAAATGCCACCAACATAGGAAGCAACGATGAGTGGCACGTAGACTCTGGGTGACATGCTCACGGAATAGAGGAGAGGGTTGTAGATTGCCACGTAGCGATCATAAGCCATGGCAGCCAAGAGGAAGCATTCTGTGGTCCCAAAAGTAACAAAGAGAAGCATCTGGGCTGCACATCCAAGGTAGGAAATGGCTTTATTCTCTGCTAGGAAATTGACCAGCATTTTGGGGGTGACAACTGAGGAATAGCAGGCATCCAGGAATGATAACACGCTCAGAAAATAGTACATGGGATTGTGGAGCCGAGAATCCCCAATGACCAATATAATCAGCCCCAAATTTCCTATCAGAGTGAAAAGATAGATTGCTAGAAATAGAAAAAACAGGAAGACCTGCATCTCAAAATCATCTGTGAAGCCCATCAATATAAACATCGTGACCTCAGTCACATTTTTCATCTGAATCCTATATAAATCTAAATCTGATGGAAACCGTGGCATTTCACTTTTTATTTATAAGTGCTAAAGGCAATATGAAAATAGTATACCTAATTACATCCCCATATTTGTTTCTTAGCAGGGTAAAATGATTTCCTTGGCACTGATAAAAATAGGCAGCAATAAAGATGTTGGTCCCAAGTCATTGCATTTTGCTGTTAAATAAAGGAAGAAATGATTTTATTCAGTCATTGATCATATTTATCAGGTTAAAAAATATCCTGTTAATTTAAATAGTTTATTGTCTATATAATTTTCTGTTTAATTCTTTATGTCTTTTGCATATCACATTAATCTTAAAATTCACAATGATGAATAAACATGAATATTTGAGTCTTAAAATATTATAGTGGAAAGTACACATCTGATACTAGTTCTGGATTGGCTACAATGGACTTGAAAGTCCTTTCTTTAATATTTGCAACTGTTCAAATGGGAGTAAGTACACTTCTGTCACAAGCTTGTGTTGGATTTTAATGAGAAATTCTAGGGGCAACTAGATGGCTCTGTAGGTGAACAACCAACTCTTGGTTTTGGCTCAGGTCATGATCTCATGGGTAGTGGGATGGAGCCCTGCATGGGGCTCTGGGCTCAGTGGAAAGTCTGCTCTTTCTGCCCTTCCCCTGCCTTGCACATGCGTGCACACACACACACACTATCTCTCTAAAATAAATAAATCTTTAAAAAATAAATGAGAAATACTGTGGAAATTATTTAATTTTAACGTGTTTCCAGAAGACTAGGAAATGGGATAAGTTAGACATCTCAACTTATCATACAAAGCTACCTTTTCCACCATAAACATTTATATCATTTTTTTCCTAGCATTTATCCTGTTCCATTAGTTTCCATCTACAGAAGTGGTGAATAGAATAGCAGAGAATATTCTGGAGAGAGATGCACCTTATTTGCAAACATAAAAAACAAAATGTCTTTTTCTTCAGATTTTTTTTCTTTTTCTTCAAAATACATATCATTAAATTGTTCATTTTGGCCTCTGCATCCTATCATACTATTATTTTTTTTTTCAAATTTTATCTTAATGACAATGTGAGGTGTTTTTCAATTTATGTGGTTATTCCTACAAAATCCTTCAAGTTTTTTTCCCCCATGAGGTATATTTCTCTCAAATAGAAATCCTGGATATTAATTTAAAAAAAATCATAGCTGCTTATGGAGTTTCTTAATAGAAATTTCACAGTTTATCAAAAGTCTGTGAAATTAACATCACCTGATAGTAGATAATAAAATGGTTTCTGAAGTTTTTGCTGAGAGTAAAATCACTATATTCGTCTCAAAATGATTTCTGTTTTTTGTTTTCTTGATGTCATTATACTGTTTCTCATAAAGTGGAGTGTGAATAAAGGACATTTTAAAAAATGTTAAAGAGGCACCTGTATCTGGACTGAAATCTCAGTTACTGAAACACAATTAATTACTGGATCAATCATATTTAAGGGGCAGATTTCAACATGTTGACTTTTGTCTTTCCTTTGGCTTTTTATAACCAACATGTGTTTAAAAAGAGTTTAAATAAATCCACAGTACCTAAGGCCAGGCTGAATTTACTCACAAATGATTTATATTCATGAAGTGAAATATGCTACACTTTTGTTATATTCGGACACCTACACATCAGTAGGTAATAAATAAGTAAGGCTACTGTTAGAAAGAAAAGAAAACCATATGTCTTTATATTCCCAGAAATGTTCCAGAGATTCCTATGGAAGATATTTCAAATGCATAGAGAAGTTTCGTAAATGTGAGTCTACAAAACCTAGAAATTCTCATTTGATTCTTAGGAAACCTGTTAGTTAACAAAGACAAAATACAAATATTTTAAAATCTAATATTTTTATAAACCCAGATAGCTTGCATAACTCTGATGAGAACACACACATATATCTTAAAATAATGTATGGTTGAGTTTGAATTGCTATAGTAGTAAAGTAGTTTATAAAGAGATCAGTGAATAGTATAAATTCAGTTAATGCATTTTGGGGTATAACCAAAAATAGATTGCTCTTTAAAAAACTTCTGTTTTCTCTCTTTCTTTCTCAAACTTTTCTTCTCTTCTCTCCCTCTTTCTTTCAAATCCATGGAATACATACAAAAATATTTACTAAAGTGACTCAAATACAAAAAAAGGAATTAAGCAGATAAGAATAAGTACAGCAAAAACAGAACATGCAAGCACATTTTGAAATATGTACCAATAGGCAGTATGCCAAAGGTATCCACCACAAAACACATGTTGGCTGCTGATATATACAGGAGAAGGGTTAGTGACATGACAATTCTAACCTTTCTGTAACTAATGTGCCTAAGATAAGACAACTGTAGAAGGTTAAGAACATTATATTTGGAATCTAAAACCTCATATTATAGGGGTGCCTGGGAGGCTCAGTCAGTCAAGTGTCCGACTCTTTATTTTGGCTTAAGTCATGTTCTCAAGACCCTGAGGCCCCAGTAGCGCTCCAAGCTCATCATAGAGTCGACTTGTCCCCCTCCCTCTGCTCCACCCCTTTTAAATCTTTTAAAAAAATGGGGGCAACATTTTTTCCCCATTATAATCAATTGATTTTTTGGGGGGGCAACATTTTAAAAAAAATTAATAAAACCTCATATGACAACCTCAGAGTTAGCACCCGGTAACAATGTGAACTTGGAAAAGTTATTTCTCCTTGTAACTCCAAAGAATAACTAAGATTGACCCCAATTTTTAGGCATACTTTGTTCAACTACATCTACAATGGTATGGTTGCAGAATGTTTATCTATCGGATGCATTAAAATCTTTTGTATTAACATGAAGTGTTAATTATATGTGAAAATATATACATGTGAAATATGGCCTCCAAATTGTATTTAGTTTGAATAAAATGAATAGAAATTATAAAATCATTTTTTAAAAAATAAAAGCATTTTGCAATTATTGGGTCCCAAACAGAATCAAAGTACTTCTTTAAATTATACATATATTTGTTACACCACACTAAATATATATTAAAATACTGTTCTATTGAGATTAAACCCAGTGAATCCCAATATTCTGTGCCGTAAGAAACTTTAAAATCCATTTCTGTCACTATATTCTGCTTGTGGGCATGCCATTAAAATAATAATCTGTTTACTCAAATTCTTCTGATATACTTCTCAATATGGTAGCCTAGTAATCCTTGATGTCTCTGCTCTTGCCTGTAGAATAAGAAAGCGTTCTACAAATGAAGGTATGTATTATTCCAAATCATGTCCCATTAGAGCATTTACCTACTTCACTATAGGAAACTGGGGTCATGATAGAGAAAAAGTGTGAGTGTAGCTACCTCATCCAAACTGATTTTCAAACAGGCATTTCCATTAAGCAGTATTTAGGAAAATTAGAACTAGTTGTGTTTATATCTTGCTATTTCACTTTGACAGAGGTCAGCAAGACAAAAATATAGATCCTAAATTCTTAGCAAAGCATGATCAATCTGGAAGACTGAAATAAAATCAGTTCCCCAGCACTCGTGGTCAAAAAATATAAAGTACCAAACACTCATGGAAACAGTATTGCACTCAGCTCAGTAAGGAGGAAGACTATGATTGTAGCTACTGTGTATAATTAACTGGTTACTAGAAGTTAGGGATTTTGTGCACATTTTCTAGTACAATCTACATAGCAATCTACAAACCAAATAATTCAGTGTCATTTTATAGATGAGAAAATTCCCTATCTGGGCATATGACTTGACCGAGGTCATAATTTCTAAGACATTCAGGACTCAAGTCTAGGTTTCTCTGATTTCAGACTCTGTACTCCACTTGACCATATGACAAACCCATCGTGAGATGCCATAATTCTGGAAATGTAATCACTTAGAATCAATGAGATGGCATCCTTGCACATTGGAATTCTTTTTATTTTTAATCAATTAAGCGTGAATAAACCATGAAAAAAAATTGCTTTTAGATCAATTAGCTCACTAATAAAATAAATTAAAAATTTCTATCCCTCCATCAGAAAAAAAATATTGATTTTAAAGTTGTATATACACAATAGCTGGTTAATAATTTTTCTCCATTTAATACTTCCCTTAAATTTTAAATAGAGCCCTTTAATTCAATGATCTCTAAATTGACCATAATCTTTCACCAAGAACATTAAAGCAAATTTCCTATTACACCTCTAATGATCAGAATATGTGGGAAGCCCTCTCTACTTTCCCTGCTGTATTCCCTGAAAGCCAAATGATCAATTGTTAACATAATTTTGAATTAACTAATTAACTAGAATCTTCTTTCTTAAATACAAGTATGGAAGCATGCATTCTAGTTTGAAATTCATATGTCCAGTTACTAAAATATTTTGTAAGTTCCAAAAAACCTTTCCTCTTACCTGTGGAAATGAACTGTCTGTTCATATACACTATGAATATAAATGCATTTAGACTCTTATACCATCTTGAGTTCTTTAAGTTCAGAGTGACATCCCAAGAGGAAAATGCACTAATTCTTTTCTGGGACAGAAAAGTATGAAGATGATTTGTTTTTTTCATTGTAAGCAAGTCAATAGTTCTGGATAATGAACTACATGATGAAAATGATTACATAAATGCACTTTGGCCTCTGGTTTAAAATGATTCCCCAGTGGAAAAGAAAGCTAATGAAATAGATGTAGTCTTGGCTCTGATATCAAGTAACTCCATGTCACTAGGTTGATGACTTAAATTCTCTGAAATCCAGTTTCCTCCTTCTGGAAATATAAGCTGTTTACTTCCCTCAAAATCCTATAAACATCAGGACACCTGGCTGGCTCAGTTGGAATCTGCAACTTGATCTCAAGTTTATGGGTTGAGCCCCACATTGGGTGTAAAGATTATTTAAGAAAACAAAAATAAAGTCTTTTAGAAAAAGAGAAAAGATTTGAAAAGAAGAATTAAATTGGAATATTCATACATACCCAGCTAAATAATCAGAGATATTGAAAAGAGACATCAATGTCAATGGAACAGAACAGTGTTAAGAAACAGATTTGCCCATAAATGCTGAATTGGTTTTTGTCAAAATTGCTAAGAAAAATCTATAGAGGAAGGATTTTTTAGTGACATTTAATTTGTAGAATAACTTTATGCCACAAATAAACATTGACTCATAATTTGCACCATATATAAAACTTTTCTCAAAGTGAAACTTATACCTTAATATAAATCTTATTGCTATAATTTTCTAGGGAAAATTGGGCATCTGTGTGACCATGAGTTAGTCCCAGATTTTTAGATAAATCTCAAAATACATGAACCATGGAAGGAAAGGTGATAAATTGTATTTCATCACAATTAAAACCTTTTCCTTTGACAGACATTGTTGTAGAAATAAACCACAACGTTATACAAAATATTCGCTCAACAGTTACCCAATAAAAACTATGTATCCAGAATATATGAAAAACTCTGAAACAAAACAAAACAAAACGAAAATAACAGCCAAGGGGAATATATTTGAATAAACATTTCACCACAGAAGACACACAGGTTGTAATTAAGCCCTTGAAAAATTTAAACACAATTTGATGTTAGGGAAAGAAATGCAATTTAACACAATAATGTGGTCCTATGCTATATACCTACCAGAATGAGTCAAATTTAAAGTATAATAATAACTGATACTATGTCATGTGTTCGAATGTCAGAAAGTAATACTTTTTGGCCAATCAGTAAGGTTTTAATGGAATTTGATATGAAAACACCTAGGAGAGCCTGACTGGCTCAGTCAGTAGAGGATGAATTTGATCACAGGGTTGTGCATTCAAGTCCCCTGTTGGGCTTGGAAAAACTTTAAAAAGCACTAATACAACTAATAGAATACACTTACTATTGTATTTTACTAAGTTGTTCTTGATTTATGTTTCTTTTTTTATTTCCAGTTAATTTCTGGGTTCTCTTACTCGTGTTTTCAAATCCTTCCCATATCCAGACTTCTCATTTGTAATATACTAATATATTTTGGCATTATATATTTTTAATAAAAAATTGAAATAAAATCACTGAAAAGTTATAAAAATAAGACAAAAGTGAAACATAATAACCCCACAAAGCACTGTTCTTTTTTTTTTTTTAATTTAAATTCAGTGAACGTATAGTACATCATTAGTTTTTGGTGTAGTGTTCAATGATGCATTAGCATATGACACCCAGTGCTCACATGCCCTCCTTAATGCCCCTCACCCAGTTACCCTACCCCCCACCTTCCCTTCCACAGCTCTCAGTTTGTTTCCTGGAGTTACTAGTCTTTCATGGTTTGGCTCCCTCTCTGATTTCTTCCCATTCAGTTTTTCCTCCCTTTCCCTATGATCCTCTGCACTATTTCTTATATTCCATATGTTGAAACTCGATGATAATGGTCTTTCTCTGACTGAGTTATTTCACTTAGCATACTATCCACGCAATGTAAATGGTAGGTATTCATCCTTTCTGATGGCTGAGTAATATTCCACTGTACATAGGAACCACATATTCTTTAGCCAATCATCTTTTGAAGGACATCTCAGTTCCTTCCACAATTTGGCTATTGTGGACATTGCTGCTGTGAACATTAGGATGCAGAAGCCCCTTCTTTTCACTACATCTGCATCTTTGGGGTAAATACCCACTAGTGCAATTGCTGGGTCATAGGGTAGCTCTATTTTTAATTTCCTGAAGGACCTCCATAATGTTTCCCAGAGTGGCTGTACCAGCTTGCATTCCCATCAACAGTGTAGGAGGGTTCCCCTTTTTCCACATCCTCATCAGCATCTGACTTGCTAATTTTAGCCATTCTGACTTTGTGGTTTTGATTTGTATTTCCCTGATGACAAGTGATGTAGAGCATTTTTTCCATGTGTCTGTTAGCCATTTAGATGTTTTCTTTGGAGAAGTGTCTTTTCATGTCTTCTGCCCACTTCTTGACTGGATTATTTGTTTTTGGGTGTTGAGTTTGAGAAGTTCTTTATAGAACTTGGATACCTGCCCTTTGTCTGTTATGTCATTTGCAAATATCTTCTCCATTTCCACAGGTTGCCTTTTAGTTTCATTGACTGTCTCCCCCACTAATATAATTTATTATTTTGATAAAGCTTTAATTATTTTTTTAAAAATTGTTTAACATTATTCTAAGATACTAAATTATTATATTCGTGTCTTGTTCTATAGCCTTACTTTGTTATCTGGTTTAATTAACTTTGAAACACTTTATTTTTATTCCTTCACAAATTATTCTTTCATACTACAGTCGACCCTTGAACAACATAGGTTTGGACTATGTGGGTCCACTTATGCTTGGATTTCATTAGATAAATACAGTACAATACTGTAAAGGTATTTTCTTTATTATTTTATTAATTACATTTTTTTGTTTTTCTAGCTTACTTTATTGTAAGAATGCAGTATATAATACATATAACGTACAAAATATGTGTAATCAACTATTTCTGTTTTCAGTAAGGCTTCCAGTCAACAGTAGGTTATTAGTTAAATTTGGGGAGTATTAAAAGTTATAGAAAGATTTTCCCCTAGGAGGGGGCAACCCTAATCTCCACATTGTCAAGTGTCAACTCTATAATATTACATTAAACTTTTTATTTGCCCTTACCCCCATAGTTATGTGTGACACGCATTTTGATTGTCATAAGGGGATATATATGGAGGTTGGAGATATATCAAGGTAACTTTTCAAATTTGTGTTCAAAGGATCATGGGCAGGTTTTTTTTTTTTTTTAAGATTTTATTTATTTATTTGTCAGAGAGAGAGAGAGAGCGAGAGTGAGAACAAGCAGATAGAGTGGCAGGCAGAGGCAGAGGGAGAAGCAGGCTCCCCGCTGAGCAAGGAGCCCGATGTGGGACTCGATCCCAGGACGCTGGGATCATGACCCCAGCCGAAGGCAGCGGCTTAACCCACTGAGCCACCCAGGCATCCCCATGGGCAGGTTTTTATGGGCTTAAAATACTTTCTTACTGTGTAACTACTTTAATTCTCAGAGCTAAGCCTAATTCATGAACACTTATACCTGGAGCTGTTTTCCAAAGTAGTACTCTGTACTTCACACATTATATGTTGCCATAAAAGTACTTTCATCTTATTTCAAACATTCATTCCTAGTGATTCTGCCCTATTCACTGGCTTTTGACTTTCAACAATGTATTCCTCAAGGCAAAGCCCCGTTCTTTTGGAAGTGAATATGTGCTGCATATTTCTGAGATCCTCAGTGACCTAGAGCACCCATCATTTTAGCCTCCTCTAGTCTCTTCGTGACATCTGATTGACACTGGGTGGGGGTGGGGAGGTCCTCCATCTGCAACTTGGGGCATCTGAAGACTTTTCCACTTTTCCACTTTGCCAGCTTGATTTTCCTTGAAATTACCACCCAGCAAATCATCCTGTCTTACTCATGGTGAGTTTTCAAACTTCCTAGGTTCCAAGTATCAGAGTTAATACTTCACTTTCCATGTTAACTCTGTGTTTGGTGAAAGTGCCATTTTCAATAGTATTTTGCTGCTTTGGGGTGACTTGATACCTTAAAAATTCTTAATGTGGGATTAGTAGAGATGTTTTGTAATAGGTTTTGTCAAAGTAGTCATCTCTTTTTCTTTCATTTTTGTCTTTGCCATTTTTAGTTTATTTACTATTGTTTGTATATTTTATTTTTAGGAAGTGTTTTAGGGGACATTTTGTGTTTATTAATGAAAATTTTTTATATTTTTCTTCCTCCCTTATCTCAGTTTTTCTCTGTTTCTTTTTTTTTTTTTTTTTTTTTTAGACCATATATATATATATTTATATATATTTTTTTATTTTTTTTTTTTTTTTTAATTCATTTGAGAGACAGAGAGAGAACAAGCAGATGGAGCAGCAGACAGAGGGAGAGGTAGAAACAGGCTCCCGCTGAGCTCAGAGCCCAACATAGGGCTCCATCACAGGACCTGGAGATCATGACCTGAGCCAAAGGCAGATGCTCAATCATCTGAGCTACCTAAGCGTCCCGACTTATTTTTTTTTTTTCTTTTAGTGAAGTTATGGGTTTATAATAAAATTAAGAGGAAGGTACAGAGTTTTCTCAAATACCTTGTCCCTATGCATGGACACATCAAACTTCCTGTAGTCCTCCATTCACCTTGAGGTTCACTGCTGATGTTGTATATTCTATGAATTTGAAAACAATGTATAATAACATGAATCCATCATTAGAGTCTCATACAGTGTGTTTTTAGTACCCCAAAATTCCTATGTGCCCTGCCTCTTTATCTCCCCTCTCCAAACCACTGGCAATCACTGACCATTTTACTGTCGCAGAGTTTTGCTTTTTCCACAATATCATATTTTCGGAATCATATTGCATTTTAGCATTTCAGATTGGCTTCTTTCACTTAGTAAAACACATTTGTTTCATTCTCATCTTTTCCTGGCTTGATAGTGATATTCATTCTTTCTCTTTCTTTCTTTCTTTCTTTTTCTTTCTTTCTTTCTTTCTTTCATTCTTTCTTTCTTTCTAGCACTGTGCAATCATTCATTGTCTGCAGTACCACAGCTTATTTATCCATTCACCTACTGCAAGACATCTGGCTGCTTCTAGATATAATGCTGGAAATTACAAGTAAAGTTACTATGAGCATCTGTGATCAAGTTTCTGTGTGAACCTAAGTTTTTGGCTCTTTGAGATAAATAGCAAGGAATGTGATTGCTGGATCACATGGTAAGAACATTTAATTCTATTTTTTAGCTTTTTTTTTTTTAAATATATAATATATTTTTATTCCCAGGGGTACAGGTCTGTGAATCGCCCAGTTTACACACTTCATAGCACTCACCAGAGCACATACCCTCCCCAATGTCCATAACCCCACCCCCCCTCCCAACCCCCCTCCCCCCATCAACCCTCAGTTTGTTTTGTGAGATTAAGAGTCACTTATGGTTTGTCTCCCTCCCAATCCCATCTTGTTTCATTTACTCTTCTCCTACCCCCTTAACCCACCATGTTGCATCTCCTCTCCCTCATATCAGGGAGATCATATGATAGTTGTCTTTCTCCGATTGACTTATTTAGCTAAGCATGATACCCTCTAGTTCCATCCACGTCGTCGCAAATGGCAAGATTTCATTTCTTTTGATGGCTACCTAGTATTCCATTGTGTATGTATACCATATCTTCATTATCCATTCGTCTGTTGATGGACATCTAGGTTCTTTCCATACTTTGGCTATTGTAGACATTGCTGCTATAAACATTCGGGTGCACGTGCCCCTTCGGATCACTACGTTCGTATCCTTAGGGTAAATACCCAGCAGTGCAATTGCTGGGTCATAGGGTAGTTCTATTTTCAACATTTTGAGGAACCTCCATGCTGTTTTCCAGAGTGGTTGCACCAGCTTGCATTCCCACCAACAGTGTAGGAGGGTTCCCCTTTCTCCGCATCCTCGCCAGCATCTGTCATTTCCTGACTTGTTAATTTTAGCCATTCTGACTGGTGTGAGTTGATATCTCATTGTGGTTTTGATTTGTATTTCCCTGATGCTGAGTGATATGGAGCACTTTTTCATGTGTCTGTTGGCCATCTGGATGTCTTCTTTGCAGAAATGTCTGTTCATGTCTTCTACCCATTTCTTGACTGGATTATTTGTTCTTTGGGTGTTGAGTTTGCTAAATTCTTTATAGATTTTGGACACTAGCCCTTTATCTGATATATCATTTGCAAATATCTTCTCCCATTCTGTCAGTTGTCTTTTGGTTTTGTTAACTGTTTCCTTTGCTGTGCAAAAGTTTTGATCTTGATAAAATCCCAATAGTTCATTTTTGCCCTTGCTTCCCTTGCCTTTGGCGATGTTCCTAGGAAGATATTGCTGCAGCTGAGGTCGAAGAGGTTGTTGCCTGTGTTCTCCTCAAGGATTTTGATGGATTCCTTTCTCACATTGAGGTCCTTCATCCATTTTGAGTCTATTTTCATGTGTGGTGCAAGGAAATGGTCCAATTTCATTTTTCTGCATGTGGCTGTCCAATTTTCCCAAAACCATTTATTGAAGAGGCTGTCTTTTTTCCATTGGACATTCTTTCCTGCATTGTCGAAGATTAGTTGACCATAGAGTTGAGGGTCTATTTCTGGGCTCTCTATTCTGTTCCATTGATCTATGTGTCTGTTTTTGTGCCAGTACCATGCTGTCTTGATGATGACAGCTTTGTAATAGAGCTTGAAGTCCGGAATTGTGATGCCAACAACTTTGGCTTTCTTTTTCAACATTCCTCTGGCTATTCGAGGTCTTTTCTGGTTCCATATAAATTTTAGGATTATTTGTTCCATTTCTTTGAAAAAAATGGATGGTACTTTGATAGGAATTGAATTAAATGTGTAGATTGCTTTAGGTAGCATAGACATTTTCACAATATTTATTCTTCCAATCCAGGAGCATGGAACATTTTTCCATTTCTTTGTGTCTTCCTCAATTTCTTTCATGAGTACTTTATAGTTTTCTGTGTATAGATTCTTAGTCTCTTTGGTTAGGTTTATTCCTAGGTATCTTATAGGTTTGGGTGCAATTGTAAATGGGATTGACTCCTTAATTTCTCTTTCTTCTGTCTTGTTGTTGGTGTAGAGAAATGCAACTGATTTCTGTGCATAGATTTTATATCCTGACACTTTACTGAATTCCTGTACAAGTTCTAGCAGTTTTGAAGTGGAGTCTTTTGGGTTTTCCACATATAGTATCACATCATCTGCGAAGAGTGATAGTTTGACTTCTTCTTTGCCAATTTGGATGCCTTTAATTTCCTTTTGTTGTCTGATTGCTGAGGCTAGGACTTCTAGTACTATGTTGAATAGCAGTGGTGATAACGGACATCCCTGCTGTGTTCCTGACCTTAGTGGAAAAGCTTTCAGTTTTTCTCCATTGAGAATGATATTTGTGGTGGGTTTGTCATAGATGGCTTTGATAATATTGAGGTATGTGCCCTCTATCCCTATACTTTGAAGAGTTTTTATCAGGAAGGGATGCTGTACTTTGTCAAATGCTTTTTCAGCATCTATGGAGAGTATCATATGGTTCTTGTTGTTTCTTTTATTAATGTGTTGTATCACATTGATTGATTTGCGGATGTTGAACCAACCTTGCAGCCCTGGAATAAATCCCACTTGGTCGTGGTGAATAATCCTTTTAATGTACTGTTGAATCCTATTGGCTAGTATTTTGGTGAGAATTTTTGCATCTGTGTTCATCAAGGATATTGGTCTGTAGTTCTCTTTTTTGATGGGATCCTTGTCTGGTTTTGGGATCAAGGTGATGCTGGCCTCATAAAATGAGTTTGGAAGTTTTCCTTCCATTTCTATTTTTTGGAACAGTTTCAGGAGAATAGGAATTAGTTCTTCTTTAAATGTTTGGTAGAATTTCCCCGGGAAGCCATCTGGCCCTGAGCTTTTGTTTGTTTGGAGATTTTTGATGATTGTTTCAATCTCCTTACTGGTTATGGGTCTGTTCAGGCTTTCTATTTCTTCCTGGTTCAGTTGTGGTAGTTTATATGTCTCTAGGAATGCATCCATTTCTTCCAGATTATCAAATTTGTTGGCGTAGAGTTGCTCATAGTATGTTCTTATAATTGTCTGTATTTCTTTGGTGTTAGTTGTGATTTCTCCTCTTTCATTCATGATTTTATTTATTTGGGTCCTTTCTCTTTTCTTCTTGGTAAGTCTGGCCAGGGGTTTATCAATCTTATTAATTCTTTCAAAGAATCAGCTCCTAGTTTCGTTGATTTGTTCTATTGTTTTTTTGGTTTCTATTTCATTGATTTCTGCTCTGATCTTTATGATTTCTCTTCTCCTGCTGGGTTTAGGGTTTCTTTCTTGTTCTTTCTCCAGCTCCTTTAGGTGTAGGGTTAGGCTGTGTACCTGAGACCTTTCTTGTTTCTTGAGAAAGGCTTGTACCGCTATATATTTTCCTCTCAGGACTGCCTTTGTGGTGTCCCACAGATTTTGAACCATTGTGTTTTCATTATCATTTGCTTCCATGATTTTTTTCAATTCTTCTTTAATTTCCTGGTTGATCCATTCATTCTTTAGAAGGATGCTGTTTAGTCTCCATGTATTTGGGTTCTTTCCAAATTTCCTCTTGTGATTGAGTTCTAGCTTCAGAGCATTGTGGTCCGAAAATATGCAGGGAATGATCCCAATCTTTTGATAACGGTTGAGACCTGATTTAGGACCCGAGATGTGATCTATTCTGGAGAATGTTCCATGTGCACTAGAGAAGAATGTGTATTCTGTTGCTTTGGGATGAAATGTTCTGAATATATCTGTGATGTCCATCTGGTCCAGTGTGTCATTTAAGGCCTTTATTTCCTTGTTGATCTTTTGCTTGGATGATCTGTCCATTTCAGTGAGGGGGGTGTTAAAGTCCCCTACTATTATTGTATTATTGTTGATGTGTTTCTTTGATTTTGTTATTAATTGGTTTATATAGTTGGCTGCTCCCACGTTAGGGGCATAGATATTTAAAATTGTTAGATCTTCTTGTTGGACAGATCCTTTGAGTATGATATAGTGTCCTTCCTCATCTCTTATTATAGTCTTTGGCTTAAAATCTAATTGATCTGATATAAGGATTGCCACTCCTGCTTTCTTTTGATATCCCTTAGCATGGTAAATTCTTTTCCACCCCCTCACTTTAAATCTGGAGGTGTCTTCAGGTTTAAAGTGAGTTTCTTGTAGGCAACATATGATTTTTTTTTTTTTTTTTATCCATTCTGATACCCTGTGTCTTTTGATTGGGGCATTTAGCCCATTAACATTCAGGGTAAGTATTGAGAGATATGAATTTAGTGCCATTGTATTGCCTGTAAGGTGACCGTTATTGTATATTGTTTCTGTTCCTTTCTGATCTACTACTTTTAGGGTCTCTCTTTGCTTAGAGGACCCCTTTCAATATTTCCTGTAGAGCTGGTTTGGTGTTTGCAAATTCTTTCAGTTTTTGTTTGTCCTGAAAGCTTTTAATCTCTCCTTCTATTTTCAGTGATAGCCTAGCTGGATATAGTATTCTTGGCTGCATGTTTTTCTCCTGTAGTGCTCTGAATATATCATGCCAGCTCTTTCTGGCCTGCCAGGTCTCTGTGGATAAGTCTGCTGCCAATCTAATATTTTTACCATTGTATGTTACAGATTTCTTTTCCCAGGCTGCTTTCAGGATATTCTCTTTTTCACTAAGACTTGTAAATTTTACTATTAGGTGATGGGGTGTGGACCTATTCTTATTGATTTTGAGGGGGGTTCTCTGAACCTCCTGGATTTTGATGCTTGTTCCCTTTGCCATATTGGGGAAATTCTCTCCAATAATTCTCTCCAATATACCTTCTGCTCCCCTCTCTCGTTCTTCTTCTTCTGGAATCCCAATTATTCTAATGTTGTTTCTTCTTATGGTGTCACTTATCTCTCGAATTCTCCCCTTGTGGTCCAGTAGCTGTTTGTCCCTCTTTTGCTCAGCTTCTTTATTCTCTGTCATTTGGTCTTCTATATTCTTTCTTCTGCCTCATTTATCCTAGCAGTGAGAGCCTCCATTTTTGATTGCACCTCATTAATAGCTTTTTTGATTTCAACTTGGTTAGATTTTAGGTCTTTTATTTCTCCAGAAAGGGCTTTTATATCTCCCGAGAGGGTTTCTCTAATATCTTCCATGCCTTTTTCGAGCCCGGCTAGAACCTTGAGAATCGTCATTCTGAC
>NW_019154106.1:14076735-14127773 GCF_002288905.1 Enhydra lutris kenyoni | reverse complement strand
TCTTTTATTTCTCCAGAAAGGGCTTTTATATCTCCCGAGAGGGTTTCTCTAATATCTTCCATGCCTTTTTCGAGCCCGGCTAGAACCTTGAGAATCGTCATTCTGAACTCTAGATCTGACATATTACCAATGTCTGTATTGATTAGGTCCCTAGCCTTTGGTACTGCCTCTTGTTCTTTTTTTTGTGGTGAATTTTTCCGCCTTGTCATTTTGTCCAGATAAGAGTAGGTGAAGGAGCAAGTAAAATACTAAAAGGGTGTCAACATCCCCAGGAAAATATGCTTTAGCCAAATCAGAAGAGATCCCAAATCTTGAGGGGGGAGAAAGGTTCAGAAAGAGGTTCAGAAAGAAAAAACAAAAACCAAAAACAGTTAAAAAAAAAAGAAAATGAATAAAGAAAAATATATTAAATAACATATATTTAAAAAAATAAATAAAGAAGTTTAAAAACGTTAAGAAAGAAAAGGGTAAAAGTTAAAAAAAATTTGGCAGAAGAAGAGAAAAAAAATTGAAAAAGAAAAAAAATTAAATTAACTGCAAGGCTAAAGAATCATGGGGAGAAAGCCATGAGTTCTGTGCTTTGCTTTCTCTTCCTCTGGAATTCTGCTGCTCTCCTTGGTATTGAAACTGCAGTCCTTGGTAGGTGAACCTGGTCCTGGCTGGGTTTCTTGTTGCTCTTCTGGGAGAGGGGCCTGTTGTAGTGATTCTCAAGTGTCTTTGCCCCAGTCGGAATTGCACCGCCCTTACCAGGGGCCGGGCTGAGTAATCCGCTCGGGTTTGCTTTCGGGAGCTTTTGTTCCCTGAGCGCTTTCCGTAGAGTTCTGGAGGATGGGAATGAAGATGGCAGCCTCCCAGTCTCCGGCCCGGAGGAGCCGAGAGCCTGGGGCCCCACTCCTCAGTGCGCCCTCAGAGAACAGCGCCCAATTACTCCCGTCACCCTGGCCTCCGGCCGCGCTCCGAGCTGACCGAGCCTGTGACCGGTTCAAGGTAACCCTGAGCTTACAGCTCACTCCTCAGCTCTGTGTCTGTACCCGGCTTCCCCGTTCTAATACCTGCAAGCTCTGCGACACTCAGACACCCCCGATCCTTCTGTGACCCTGCGGGACCTGAGGCCACGCTGACCCCACCTGGGCTTCACCCCGGTTAAGCCTCTGGAGCGATGTCCCTCAGCGGAACAGACTTTTAAAAGGCCTGATTTTGTGCTCTGCCGCTTACCGAGAGCCAGCCCCTCCCCCTGCGGTCTATCTTCCTGTTGCGTTGGATTCCCTTCTCCGCCAGTCCTACCTTTCAGAAAGTGGTTGATTTTCTGTTTCTAGAATTGCTGTTCTTCTCTTCGATCTCCCATTGGATTTGTAGGTGTCTGCAATCTTTAGATAAGCTATCTATCTGATCTCCACTACCTGAAGTAGTCTCAGCCTGCTACTTCTCTGCCATCTTGACTCCTCTCTCCTATTTTTCAGCTTTTTAATTCCTTCTTCCTTCTCTGTTACTGCTGGTCATACATTTCCCTTATATATAATCATATCATACATATAATCCCTTATATGTAAGCATGTATACATATAAGTTACATGCATAAGCATATATGATCGGGTACATCGTTCCTATTACCATTTCATCACATTCTTTTCTTGTTTGGATATTTTCTGAGAAATTGGATAGGATTCTTATCTGCATTCCTCCATAGGTGAATTGTGTTTTTCCTCTAGCTTCTTTCAGAAAATTTTTTTGTTTTTATTTTTTATTTGTTCTTTGATTTTCCATAGTTTGAAAATGATATATCACTATATAATTTTTATGGCATTTATCTCACTTGGTGTCCTCTGAACCTGAATCTGTGGTTTGGTGTCTGAAATTAATTTGAGTAAATTTTTGATTTTTATGGTTTCAAATATTTCTTCTTTCCTTTTCTACAACCTTTGGATATTCTGATTTTTTGGTTTGTTTTCAGTCTCTGTTCTTTTTGTTTTTCAATATTTGAAGTTTCTATTGAGATATCCTCAAGTTCAGAGATCCTCTCTCTGCTATATCTAGTCCTCTAGGAAGCCCATTAAAGGAATTCTTCATTTCAGTTACAGTGTTTTGCCCTTCTAGTATTTCTTTTTGCTTCTTTCTTAGGATTGCCATTTCTCTACTTATGTTGCTCATATGTGCTTTGGTGGATTCTACTTGATGCATTAGAATACTTAGCATGTTAATCATAGCTGTTTTAAATTCCCAATCTGATATTTAATTCCAATTAATCTCAGACTGTGGTTTAAGGATCACAGATAATATGTTCAAATCCCTGGAATAACTAACATCCTGCTTGTGAGAGTGTATTTCTCCCCTTTTTGTTATTTTGTCCAGAGCATGGGCATTAAATCTGCTTTAATTTCTTATAGAAAACAAAGTCTAAGCATTAGCATGTATGAAGATAATAATTACACTCAAGAATGGCAATAAGAAACACAATTTAGAAATTAAGGCATAACTGGCTGGCTCATTTGGTTCTTCCCCCAACTAAACCCAGCTTATCCCTATGGGATCCTTGAAAGCTTGGCCCCAGCTCAACTTTTAGCTTTGTTTTCCTTTGACCTTCACCCTCTAATGCCCTTGCAGATGCCACCACTCAGTGCCCAGGACCAAGAACCAAGGTACAGAAAAGAGCACCTTCTGTTGCTTGCTTTGTCTTCCTTTCAGCAGACATCATTGTCATTGCAAAGATGTCTCCTTCAAGGACAAATTTTATGTTGTGATGTTCTCCCTTCTTTCATTTATATATATATTTTTTTATCATTATTTTGTGAAAACTATTTTCTTCAAGGAGTGTCTGTATTTTTTAATCCCAATGAGACCATCTCTTTAGAATTAGAGTCTGCTTAAAGATATTTCTCTAAAGTGGGATTATTAGGTCTAAATGACTGCTCACCAGTTCTTATACAAAGCATCTCTTATCATCATATATTCCCACCACAATTTCTCTGCATTTATTTTCTCCTGTTTACAAGGCTCTCCCTGCTGCTCTTCACATAGTTCCTTTCTCTAAATTCAAAAACTAAACTATAGCCACTGATATTCATTATCCTTCCATATCTAAACCATGCAAATGAAGAGTGACCCTGTGTGTGTGTGTGTGTGTGTGTGTGTGTTTGTGATTCAGCATTAAAGAGATCCTTAAACACAATTCATAACCACAAAAATAGATTTTATGCTTTTTAAAATTATAAAGGCCTATATGAAAAAAAAATCACAAATATAGTAAAGGAAATAACCGTAAACTCAAGGAAACAGATGTAATTATGTATCTGGTTGAATTAATAAATAATAGACTAAAATTCCATAGAATAATGAACAAAAACTATACACAGATAATTACAAGAGAAGAAAATTCTTTAGGCCAATGCATATATGTTACCTTAATAACGATTAGGAAAATGTGAATGTAAAATGATATAAAAACACTTTTACACACTCATATCACTGACATCGAAAAGTCTGGGACTATCAAGTGATTGTGAGCACATAAAGGAGACATTAGCGTTCTACTGGTAAGAATGTGTGTGAGTGCCTTTCCTACAAATATTTGGAAAGGTGAAATTTTGTGATCCAGTAATGGTCTTATTCTGTCTTATAATTTTATCTGCTTGACCAAAGTATGTTTTTATATAGCATACTCAGAATTTAGGGTATAGAAAATATACATTATACAATAAATAATAAAGTTCAAATGAGATATTAACTGTAAAATAAAGCATCAATAAAAATGGAAAGTTTAAAACTAATTTTTTTCAAAAGTGGAAGTGTGAAACTAATTTTTTTTTTTTATTTTACAATGATACAGGAACACTGAATAGATGAGGAATTTCACAGAACTGATGAAGGAATGAAAGTACTGTTAACTGAGCAAGGTACAGACTATCTTTGGCCACATGACAGACAATTGACAATTTACAGAGGAAGCAACAACACAAGTTTCATGTGAACACTTGGACCCTAGAAGGAACCTTAAGGATTTCAATTCATTCTCATGAGTAACATAAGTTGTATAAAAATCTTTGGTATTTCCTCTTTATGATCCACAATTTGTCTGTTACTTCTAAAATGTACTGCACCCATGTTAGATTTTAGGAATACCAGAATGAAGGAACAGTGTGTCCTGCCCTAAAGTGTGAATATTCTAGGGAATGATAACCAAGCTGTCACTGTTTCTCTATCAAAGTTAAAATCACATTAAAGATGTATGGCACAGATGAAGACAAAACCTCATATTTTATTTCAGAATATGGATAGTATATTCCCTCATTCACTTATTCTTCATTCATTGTCTCAGCAAGTCACCAAATATATTTTGAACACCTACTCTTTCCTGGGTATTATTTTACAAGCTATTAATACAAAGACAAATTATTTAGGCATACCTTTTTCACTTATAAAACATACAGACCAGAAAATCTGACACAAGAAGTAAAATAAAATGTTATCAATATTTAATTATAATATTTATACATGCATAAGGAAAGATCAAAAGATCATATGCAGGAGCACCTGCGTGGCTCCATTGGTTTAGTGTCTGCTCTCAGCTCAGGTCATGATCCTGGGGTCCTGGGACTCAGCCCTGAGTTGGGCTCCCTGCTCAGTGGGAGGCCTGCTTCTCCCTCTCCCTCTCCCTCTGCCACACCCCCTGCTTGTGCTCTCTTTCTCTCTCTCTGTGTCAGATGGATAAATAAAATCTTTTTTTAAAAAAAAGATCATATGAAAAATGCATTTTCTATCAAATAATTTTAATTAAAAGCCAGCAACAAAACCAGATATATGATGGGTACCTTCAAATTTCAATAAAACAGTTGATAGTCTTCTTACAATAATGCACATTTTACGTTTATCATGGAAATCATGTGTTTCTTATGGCAAATACATCAGGACTTATTCTTGATCAGAATGTGAGCTTTGCCTTCAGTTCTATTCCCAACATTCACAGTAAAGTGGAACATTGGGGCCAGAATCCTGGGCTTTCCAACTGTTGGATTTTCTCCACCCCAGGGTCAGCTGCCACACTTCCCATACATTACAGGGGACAGTTCAAAAAAAACCAAACACACAAAGGGTGGAATCATTGCACAAGATTGTTCCTCAGTAGGATCATCTAAGCAAATCCCTAGGCTGGCCCCACATTTTCACTCTCTGGGTGCAGTTCTTGTGTGGAGACCTACGTAATTGGTCTTTCTTTCCCTGGGGAATCAGAACTTTGTCTGGGAATTCCTGTTTCCATGTGTAGGGACTGAGCCCATAAACAAGCTTATTCCCATGAGCAGGTCTTCAGAAACTTCAGACACGGGTAAATTTCTTCAGCGTGCCTCCTGCAGAACCTTCACAGTGGGTCTCAGCAGATCTCTGGACAGGGAGGTTCACCCCAACCATTTACTTAGTACTCATCCTGGATATGAAGACTACATATCTTGGGAACTTTATGGATTCAAATCAGACTCAGGAAGGAAATATCTTTTCTGCTTTCTTCTGGGGACTTAACTCCCTGTTCTCTGAAGCCTCAGTGGAAGGGACAGAGAAATGACTCAAAGCGTGGTCCCCAGCACCCCTGCTGGTAAATTAGACAGTGTGAACATTTCTACGAGAAATGAAGAGTCATTATGAGGATTCTATTCCACTCTTAGGAAAGAGAAATATTTCTGTGTTAGAGCTGGCAGAACTGATGTTTTAGAAGACCCTCTCTACAGATAGGAAGCTTCTTAAGTGATTTGAAATATTTGATTTCTTCTCCTAGACAGATCTACTAAATTGTTAAACATCAAGAAAAGTAGGTTTCTTCCCTTCTGGCTGTTCACATTGTCCAGGTGACAAACCCTAAGAAGGAAAGATTCCCTGATGCTGACTGGTGGGCTTGCAGATGCTGGTGGACACTGACAGCTCCTGTCAAGGTGCAGTTTGTCCCGAGCACAACTCAGGTTTAAATAAGTTGAGGACAAGTTGTACAGTTAGAGATCAATAGAATACCTCTTGAAATCATTTCAGAAGATATTTATAAATATTTTCACTCTTATTCTTCAGCCTAATTTTAATATAAATGATTAATATTAGATAAATATTTTTATTTTTTTTACTTTTTTTATTTTAGAGAGAGAGAAAGCATGAGTGGGGAGAGCAGAGGGAGAGGGAGAGAGAATATCGATCAGTCTCTATGCTGAGCACATAGCCCCACTCAGAGCTTGATCTCAGGAACATAAAATCACGACTTGAGTTGAAACCAGGCCGCTCCACATTATGTACATCTTTAAAGTTCTTTTCTGACATGTTATTATTTGGTAGGCTTATAAAATATTTCTTTTCAAAAACAAACTTGAAAAAATATGTGTAAGAAACTAACATAGCTTTATCAGAAATAAGTCAGAAAATTTCTGAATAAGAGAAAAAGCTTTATTTCAGTAGCATACCTACCAAGATAAAAAAAAAAAAAAACCAAAAAAAAAAAACCCAAAACCTAAGCTTTGCTGTTAGTGATATTTCATTAGGAGAAGGAATTAATAAAAGAAAGAATTAATAACAGGTAATGATATATGCAATATGTTTTTTCAAAGCTAATGGCATGAATTCATAATACACAATCCACAGTTACTATTGTTGGTACTTTTTGTTTTCTCTGTTAAATTAAGGATGTTTATTGAGTATCTTATATCTCCGAGTGAAATATGCACTGAGCTGCTTTATGTGCACAAAAAAACCAGAAATGTTTTGTGTAAAGTCAGTGTGACCATTCCATTTTCTACCATGAACTTACCTGTACATTTCTTTTCAGATGTGGTGGCAGGAGAAAAGAGATATGGGATATCTAGTGCAACACAATCGTATAACCTCATCAGACATATTTGATGTATGGAATAAAGTATCTTAGATTCAGCAATCACCATACATTAAAGAAAGAATCAGGTTGTGGGAGAACACAACCTGCATTGTTTGTTAAATATATAGCCAGATAACATGTGTCCCAGTTGCTAAAATACGCAAAATTATAATACACTTGCTATTTCACATTTCAACTCACTTAGTGAGATAAAATGAGTTACTGGGACACAAACAGGAAACCACATTTAAATATTATTCAAAACATGCTAATAAGAACAGCTGGAACCAATTATCCTGCGTTCATTGTTAACAGGCTCTGTACTAATGCATGTTTGTATATTATCTCATTACATTCACACAACACAAGAATATAAATACTTGATAAAAATCACACAGCTAATAATTGGTGGCCTAACATCCAACCAACCAAGTGACCAAACAAACAAAACACATAAAGCAAAACTGAAAAACCATAGCATTAAAGAATATTGTACACAGACTCTTTGTATGACTTAATCTCATCAAGCCTCAACTGTCTCATCAGACATATAAATAATTATGGTCATCTTCTAGGACACTCCTGCAAGATAATGAGATCATTATTTTGAAAGGGCTAGCATTGTTCTGGGCCCAGAATGCCTCACATAGCAAATAATGTTAACAGTCTTCTCTATGCCTTTCTCTGAATAAGGAAAACAAAATGATCAAACTTGAGCAATTCAAAACTACAGGTAATATTTTTCAAAACCTCAAAACAGGTTTTAAACAATTTAAAGAAAAGAGCTGTAAGATGGATGAAATAATAGAGAACACAATAATAGAGAAGTGTCTGAGCAGGTAGAGGTGAGAGTGATAAAAAGGACTAGTTTATTTGGCAGGAGAAATATAATTATTTAAAAAAAAAATTGGGGGCACCTGGGTGGCTCAGTGGGTTAAAGCCTCTGCCTTCGGCTCAGGTCATGATCTCAGTCCTGGAATCGAGCCCCAAATCGGGCTCTCTGCTCAGCAGGGAGCCTGCTTCCTACTCTCTCTCTGCCTGCCTCTCTGCCTACTTGTAATCTCTGTCTGTCAAATAAATAAATAAAATCTTAAAAAAAAATTTAAAAAAAAATTCAGTTTCTGAATAACCCTAAAAAGGAAGACTAAGGAGGTAGAGTCTCTTGGTGGGCAGCAGAAATAGCACAGTGTGGTAGAAACTGTTACAGAAAACCCAGCATTGTCACAGTATTTCATGCAGAAAAATAAAATTTCCAGGGATGGTGACAACGTGTGGATTGAACAGACAGCCACTGGCAGCTAAGTGAAAAATAACTGAAAGTCACCAGAAGTCACTCTGGTTCATCAGCTTCTTATATGTATCTATCATTTATCATTGGAAACATACACAGAGGCATGAATGTGTATATGTAAATATATATTCATGCAATATTATAATTAATGTTTAATATACATATAAATATTAATGCATATACTATAATAGATTAATATATATTCAATGAATATTGAAAAATTAATAGCTTGTTACAACTGTTCTATTAACCTGAAACTGAGAAGATAGGGGTTGGGAGGATGGGTGAACTTGGTGATGGGTAGTGAAGAGGGCACGGGCTCCATGGAGCAATGGGTGTTATACACAAACAATGAATCATGGAACACTACATCAAACTAATGATGTGCTATATGGTGACTAACATGAGAAAAAAATGAGAAAAAAAAGTTAAAAAAAATAAAAAATTTTCAAAAATGAAACAGGACTTTAGAATGTTTGTATTTCTCAATTTTGTTAAAAGATGTGGAGAAATACAATAAGGTCTGACATTTTTAATTGTGAACAAAAATAATCTGATTTAAACGAGACAGCCTAAAATCTAGCATCTACCAGAAAAATCAGCCTCATCATCTACTAATCTCCTCTCATTTTCCCCCACAAAAAGATGAGAACAACAAAATAAATGGCCTCAGAAAATCTTACTAGTGTGACCGAGTTCATTCTCATGGGAGTCTCAGATCGCCCAGACCTCCAGATTCCACTCTTCTTTGTTTTCCTGCTGATCTATGGGCTGACCATGGCAGGGAACCTGGGCATCATCACCCTCACCAGTGTTGACTCTCAGCTCCAAACGCCCATGTACTTCTTCCTCAGGCACTTGGCTATCATCAATCTTGGTGATTCTACTGTCATTTCCCCCAAAATGCTGGTAAACTTCTTGGTTACAAAGAAAACCATATCCTACTATGGATGTGCAGCCCAACTAGGTGGGTTCCTGGTTTTCATTGTTGGTGAGATTTTCATGCTGGCTGCAATGGCATATGATCGTTACGTGGCTATTTGCAACCCCCTGCTCTACATGGTGGTGGTCTCTCCACAGATCTGCATATTGCTGGTGTCCCTCACTTACCTCTACAGTCTGACCACAGCACTGACTGTCTCCTCCTGTGTGTTCTCCATGTCATACTGCTCTTCCAATGTAATCAACCATTTTTACTGTGATAACATCCCTTTGTTGGCATTGTCCTGTTCTGATACCTATCTTCCAGAAACAGCAGTGTTTACCTTTTCAGGGACCAATTTGTTTTTCTCTATGATTATTGTTCTAACATCGTACTTCAACATTGTGCTTGCCATTTTGAGGATCCGTTCTTCAGAGGGTCGACGAAAAGCCTTTTCCACCTGTGCCTCTCACATGATGGCTGTCACTGTGTTCTATGGGACACTTCTCTTCATGTATTTGCAACCAAGGACCAACCACTCCTTAGATACTGATAAAATGGCCTCTGTCTTCTACACCTTGGTGATACCAATGCTGAATCCCCTCATTTACAGCCTAAGGAACAAGGATGTGAAGGATGCATTGAAGAGATTCCTAAAGAACCCTTGTCAGACTTTCAAATTAAAGTAAATTTAAAGCTTCAATGGTCTTCATTTAAGACAATCTCTGAAAAGTTAATCTGCTCCTGAAAAACTAATCTCTGTTAAATACAGAGGCAATAGTTAAAAATTACATGGATTTCAATGGGAAGATCTTAACCCTTTCTATTCCAACCTCAAATATCCAACTTTCCCCAACACAAAGATGTATTAGTTGACCAAGGAATGTACACTTATTTAAGTAGTAAACAATAGTTTCAAAATAAATACATTTTAAAGTGCAACACAACTTGCTACTGAGTTTTTGTAATTTCTAGCCAAGGATGAGAAAGTCTGAGACCCGAGGAAGGAATGTGAGAACACTTCTTGGAATATGGTTGAGTCAGGTCATCCTACTTCCATAGATCTGTTCTTTTCAACTATTAAAAATTTTATTTTTCCTTTTTGGTGTATTTTGTGTTTCAATTTCTTAAATTTTTTGAATCCATTTTTATCTTGTACTTAATATAAATTTGAATAACAGAAAAAGAAGTCTTCGGGTCAGAATAAAAACTAAATAAAATAATGCTTAGGGGCACCTGGTTGGCTCTGATGGTTGGACTTCTACCTTCAGCTCAGATCATGATCTCTTGGTCCTGGGATAAGCCCTATGTCTGGATCTCAGCTCAGCTGGAAGTCTGCTTCTCCCTCTCCCTCTGACTCTGCCTCTCCCCTTGCTTGTTCTCTGTCTCTGTCTCTGTCTCTCTTTAAATGAATAAATGGAATCTTAAAAAAAAAAAAAAGCATATACATACATCGAAATAGAACATTTAGCAAAACAGAAAAAGCATACAAATGGGGATTCTACTTTTTAAATGCTCCCATGTGCTATATGTAACAAAGCAAAATGTTGATATTTATCCTGATATGATATAAAATTAATATTCTCCATGTCATATTATCATAGCAAACATTATGGTATAGAGGTCATTTTCTGTGTTATGGATTCATAACAGCAAATTTCATTACTTTTAGCATTTTTATTTAGTGTGTTTTGGAGTAAAGTGTTACTAGAACAAAAGTAAACCATTGTCTTCAAAGTGACACCAACTCTCAAGGACACTGGGATCAAAAAACAAAAAAAAAACAACAAAAAAGTTAACAGTCATTATGTGCCATAGCTCCTTCTGTACATGTAAAATGCTCCTAATTTACAATAGAGTAAGGGAGACTAGTCAAGGCATGCAAGTCAGACAATATCTGGAAATAAACTAAACGTGAAATTTTCAGGGATTCTGAAAGAAGGCAAATATAGGAACCAGGACACTCAGATCCATGAATCAATTTCTAATTTTAGTCCTAAAAAAACAGCAAAGCTAAAAATAAAGTCACACTATATGATGGATACTTCTGGTCTCTTTTTTCTATGAAAGGCATAGAAATGTTCTGGGGATTTGGACATGGGCATCTATGGTGGGTAAGTGAGGGCACATTATTCTGCCTAAAACATCTACATTTATATTGACATATATTCTATAGCTAGGCAATCTAAAATCTTGCACCTCATTCATGATCAATGGGATATTCTTTCAAAAACTTGCATACTATATACCCTTTCTGCATATATTAGCTACAAAATTTATCCTAAACAAACTATACACAAAGTCCTCTTTGATTGAAGGATAAGCTTAAATCATTTGGTTTAAAGGTAACAAAGTGTATGCACACATACACAAGTGCTTGCATATCACTAGAACACATTTATCAGAAATAAATCAACCCAATCCACCAATCAGGCAGGCACATCAGCACAGTACCAGTTGTCCATGGAGTAAGACAGGGAAGATAATTTATATGGCAACTTTGATCTCCAACTGATCAAACTTACCCTGTCAGATGTTAAGGCACCTGTACTTCTAGCTTATCCCTAACTAACAGCTCTGGAGGTTCCATGGCTTTTGTGTCCATATAGTGACAACAAAATTCCCCTGGTGGTGAAGGACAGAGAAGATGCAAGACACAGACATAAAGCAAGGTCTGACAATACCTGTGAAAGTTAGGGCACACTTCAAACAGGACCACAGGACCCCATCTTCTCCAGCTGCCACTGAAGCAGTAGCTTTGACCTGATTCCATATATAGGGACACTCAGTTGGTTAAGCGGCTGCCTTCAGCTCAGGTCATGATCCCAGCATCCTGGGATCGAATCCCACATTGGGCTCCTTGCTTGGCAGGGATCCTGCTTCTCCCTCTGCCTCTGTCTGCCTGTGCTCTCTCTCTCACTCTCTGACAAATAAATAAATAAAATCTTAAATAAATAAATAAATAAATAAATAAATAAATACAAAAATATCTACTTCTTAAAAAACATATACAATGGAATATTACTCAACCACAAAAAAGTGAGATCTTTATTTTGTGACAACGTAGAAAGACCTTGAAAGATTATGCTAAGTGCAATAAATTCAATAAAGGAAAATACTATGTGATTTCACTTGTAGACTATAAAAACAACACAAATTGAACAAAAAAACAAATTCTATTTTTTTTAATTTTTTTTTTAAGATTTTACTTATTTATTTGTCAGAGACAGAGAGGGAGAGAGAGCGAGCACAGGCAGACAGAATGGCAGGCAGAGGCAGAGGGAGAAGCAGGCTCCCTGCAGAGCAAGGAGCCCGATGTGGGACTCGATCCCAGGACGCCAGGATCATGACCTGAGCTGAAGGCAGCTGCTTAACCAACTGAGCCACCCAAGCGTCCCAAACAAAAAAACAAATTCTTAAATATAGAGAAGAAACTAGTGGTTTCCAGAAAGAAAACAGGTGAGGAAATGAGCAAAATAATAAAGGAGATTAAGAGATATAAACTTCCAGTTATAAAATAAGTCACAGGTATGGAAAGTACTCTACAGAGAATATAGTCAATATTATAAGAGCATTTTGTGGTGACAGCTCATGACTGCAGTTAGCATGGTGAGCTCTGAATAATGTACAGAATTATAGAATCAATAGGTAATACACCTGAAGCTAATAAAGAAGTGTGTGCTCATTGTACTTAAATTTTAAAAAAGCATCTAACCACAGAAGCAGTGTGAGTTGTAATTGTTGGAAGAGGTTACCAATGATTTCTTAAAAATACTTTGGAATGCATATTTCAAAGATCTAGTAACTTACCAAATGATAAAGGTTATTAATGTTTACACAATAATAAAAAGTGATTAAGACACAGGCTGAGATTATATTATATTATTTAAAACCTTAATGAAATATGTAAGTAAGGTCCTTTCATGTTAAGATATGGATGCCTAAAACTGCTTATTGTTCACAGAATAATTAAAATTGAGGGCAAACTAGCAGTTTCTAGATCTCTGTTGTAATCATTTTTCTCTTTCCTTCCTCTCTCACAATTTTTTATCATTCTGTACATTTCATGTTTTGACCACTGGAGCTACATAAACTCTGAAACAGAAAGACAGTGTGGGAGGCACTCAGGCTACAGCTCAGGCATTTCTCCACACCTGCCAGGAGTATGAGAAATCGGCTAGACAGACCTCCAGGAGGAAAAGCAGGATTTGGATGTCACCCTCCCCCACTCTGCTACAAGGTGTGTTAGTGTTTTGTAACCTTAACAACTACTTTATCAGCATTTTCACTGTGATAAACATTCAAATAGTTTCATTACCTTAAAATTAATGTATATATGTCTCCATTATGATCTCTGAACTTCTCAATTGACATGGATTATATCTAGTGCATTTTTCTATTTCCAATCCAGATCAATATTTGAATTCCTTTAAAAAAATAATGTATTACATCAAGTAAGACAATTTTAGCTCTATAAAATTAAATTGGATTTAATTATTTGTTGTAACATTTACCTTGTGTTCCAGTGGTACATATTCATAAGCTGGATGTCCAGAACATGAAAATGCTTGGATACCGGTGGTGGAATATATATTAATGAAAGAAATCTTTAAGTAGAACCAATTTATTTAAATAAATTAAATGTACTTATTTTTCCCAAGTCAAGGATGCAGGAGATACATTGCAGGCATGTTCATTCATGGGTCGGGGGGACACACACAAAGTAGTTAATTGTGGTGATGCATGTAGAAGTAAAAATGAATAAATTTCAAAAACATAGTTGAGTGAGAACCTTGAAGTATCAAAAATAAGTTATATAAGAGCATGTGTGTGCACTGTAAAACATATTCTCTTTACTTCATAAAACTACATTTCATTTTAAGAACTTATATCAACTGGGGCGCCTGGGTGGCTCAATGGGTTAAAGCCTCTGCCTTCAGCTCAGGTCGTGGTCCCAGGGTCCTGGAATCGAGTCCCACATTGGGCTCTCTGCTCAGCAGGGAGCCTGCTTCCCTTCCTCTCTCTCTGCCTGCTTCTCTGCGTGTTTGTGAACTCTGTCTTTCAAATAAAAATAAATAAAATCTTAAAAAAAAAAAAAGAAACTGATTTAAAAAAAAAGACATATCAACTTTTTTAGGAGAGACACTTGTGTAGGGAAAGGAAACTGAAGCAGAGTTGAGAATAAGGAAGAGGAGGAAAAAGGCATTGGAAAAGTTGAGGTAGATGAAGTGCAATGCTTAAATAAAATGGGTTAACACAAAACGTTTCATGTTTACTTGATGGAAGATGAAACAAAAGTATAAGAATAGTAATCAAAGTAAAATATAGTAAATGTACTCCATTTCCATCAATGCCATGTCCAGTTGGCTTTATCTGGATCAAACAATCATTTGTCCTGTCCGTGTACATTTTTTATAGAGCACAGTATACTTTTAAATATATTTTTTAAATTTAAATTCAATTAATTAACATATAATTAATTATTTGTTGAAGGGTACAGGTCTGTGATTCATCAGTTTATCAATTTATTTCCTAAGATTAAGAGCCTCTTATGATTGTCTCCATCTCTGGTTTCATCTTTTTTCATTTTTTTCTCTCTTCCCCCATGATCCTCTGCCTTGTTTCGTAGATACCTCATGTCAGTGAGATTCTATGATAGTTGTCTTTCTCTAATTAACTTATTTTGCTTAACATAATACTCTCTAGTTCCATCTATGTCATTGCAAAAGGCAAGATTTCATTTTTGATGGCTGTGTAATATTCCTGTGTTTGTGTGTGTGTGTGTGTGTGTGTGTGTGTGTGTGTGTGTGTGTATCACATCTTCTTTAACCATTCATCTGTTGATGGACATCTAAGTTCTTTCCATAGTTTGGCTATTGTGGGCACTGGGGTGCAGGTGGCCCTTCAGAGCACTACATTTGTATCTTTGAGATAAATACCAAGTAGTGCAATTGCTGGATCATAGGGTAGCTCTATTTTCAACTTTTTGAGGAAGCTCCATACAGTTTTCCAGAATGGCTACACCAGCTTGCATTCCCACCAACAGTGTAGGAGGGTTCCCCTTTCTCATCTTTGCCATCATTTGTCATTTCCCGACTTGTTAATTTTAGCCATTTTGACTGGTGTGAGGTGGTATCTCACTGTGGTTTTGATTTGTATTTCCTTCATGCTGAGTGATATTGAACACTTTTTCATGTGTCTTTTGGCTATTTGGATGTCTTCTTTGAGAAATGGTTGGGAGAAATGTCTGTTCATGTCTTCTGCCCATTTCTTGATTGAATTATTTGTTCTTTGGGTGTTGAATTTGATAAGTTCTTTATAGATCTTTGATACCAGCCCTTTATCTGATATGTCATTTGCAAATATCTTCTCCCATTCTGTCAGTGTCTTTTGGTTTTGTTGACTGCTTCCTTTGCTGTACAAAAGCTTTGTATCTTGATGAAGTCCCAATAGTTCCTCTTTGCTGTTGTTTCCCTTGCCTTTGGAGACGTGTATAGCAAGAAGTTGCTGTGGCCAAGGTTGAAGAAGTAGCTGCCTGTGTTCTCCTCAAGGATTTTGATGGATTCCTGTTTCACATTTAGGTCTTTCATCCATTTTGAGTCTATTTTTGTGTGTGGTGTAAGGAAATGGTCCAGTACCATTCTTCTGCATGTGGTTGTCCAATTTTCCCAAGACCATTTGCTGAAGAGATTGTCTTTTTTCCATTGGATATTCTTTCCTGCGTTGTCGAAGATTAGTTGACCATAGATTTGAGGGTCCATGTTTGGGTTCTCTATTCTGTTCCATTGATCTATGTGTCTGTCTTTGTGTCAGTACCATACTGTCTTGATGATTACAGTTTTGTAATATAGCTTGAAGTCAGGCATTGTCATGCCGCCAGCTTTGGTTTTCTTTTTCAACATTCCTTTGGCTATTTGGGGTCCTTTCTGGTTCCATATAAATTTTAGGATGATTTGTTTCTGTTCTGTGAAAAAAGTTGATGGTATTTCAATAGGGATTGCGTTGAATGTATAGATTGCTCTAGGAAGCATAAACATTTTAACAATATTTGTTCTTCCAATCCAAGATTTTTCTATTTCTTTGTGTCTTCCTCAATTTCTTTCATGAACATTCTATGGTTTTCTGAGTACAGATCCTTTGCCTCTTTGGTTAGGTTTATTCCTTGGTATCTTGTGGTTTTGGGTGCAGTTGTAAATGGGATTGACTCCTTAATTTCTCTTTCCTGTCTCATTGTTGCTGTATAGAAATACAACTGATTTTTGTGCATTGATTTTATACCTTGCCACTTTATTGAATTCCTGTATAAGTCCTAGCAATTTTGGGGTAGAGTCTTTTGGGTTTTCCTCATGTCATCTTCAAAAAGTAGGAGTTTGACTTCTTTGCTGATTCAGATTCCTTTATTTCTTTTTATTGTCTGATTGCTGAGGGTAAGACCTCTAGTACTATGTTGAACAGCAGTGGTGATAGTGGACATCCCTGACATATTCCTGACTTAGGGAAAAAACTCTCAGTTTTTCCCCATTGAGAATGATATTTGCTGTGAGTTCTTCATAGATGGATTCATGATATTGAGGTATGTACCCTCTATCCCTACACTGTGAAGAGTTTTAATCAAGAAAGGATGCTTTACTTTCTCAAATGCCTTTTCTGCATCTATTAAGGGGATCACATGGTTCTTGCCCTTTCTTTTTTTATGGAGTGCATGATATTGATTGATTTTCAGAAATTGAGTCAAACTTGCAGCCCAGAAATAAATCCTATGTGGTTAAATTGAAAAATCCTTTTATTCTACTGTTGGATCCTATTGTCCAGTATTTTGGTGAGAATTTTTGCATCCATATTCAACAGAGATATTGGTCTGTAATTCTCCTTTTTGGTGGGGTCTTTTTCTGGTTTGGGGATAATGTTGACCTTATAAAATGTGTTTGGAAGTTTTCCTTCCATTTCAACTTTTTGAAAAGATTCAGAAGAAAAGGTATTAATTCTTTAAATGTTGTGGTAGAATTCCCCTGAGAAACCGTTTGGCTCTAGGTTCCTGTTTGTTGGGAGATTTTTGATTACTGCTTCAATTTCTTGCTGGTTATGGTTCTGTTCAGGTTTTCTATTTCTTCCTGGTTCAGTTTTAGTAGTTTATATGTCTCTAGGATTGCATCCATTTCTTCCAGATTACCTAATTTGTTGGCGTATAGTTGCTCATAATATGTTCTTATAAGTGTTTGTATTTTTCTTCAGTGTTGGTTGTGATCTCTCCTCTTTCATTCATGATTTTATCTAATCGGGTCCTTTTTCCTTTCTTTTTAATAAGTCTGGTCAGGGGTTTATCAATTCTATCAATTCTTTCAAAGAACCAGCTCCTAGTTTTGTTGATTTGTTTTACTGTTCTTTTGGTTTTTATTTCATTGATTTCTGCTCTGATCTTTCTTATTTTTCTTCTCCTGCTGGGTTTAGGTTTTATTAGCTGTTCTTTCTCTAGCTCCTTTAGGTGTAGGGTTACGTTGTGTATTTGAGACCTTTCTTGTTTCTTGAGAAAGTCTTGTATTACTATATACTTCCCCCTTAGGACTGCCTTTGCACCCCAAAGATTTTGAACAGTTGTGTTTTCATTTTCATTTGTTTCCATGAATTTTTAAATTCTTCTTTAATTTCCTGCTTGCCCTCTTCATTCTTTAATAGGATGCTCCTTAGCCTCCATGTATTTGAGTTCTTTTCAACTCTTCTCTGAGATTGAGTTCCACTGTCAAAGCATTGTGGCCCGAAAATATGTAGGGAATAATCCCAATTTTTTGGTACCAGTTGAGACCTGGCTTGTGCCCAGGATGTGATCTTTTCTGGAGAAAGTTCCATGTGCGCTCGAGAAGAATGCATATTCTATTGCTTTGAATAAAATGTTCTGAATATATCTGTGAAGTCCATTTGGCCCAGTGTGCCATTTAAAACCCTTATTTCCTTTTTGATCTTCTGCTTAGATGATCTCTCCAATTCAGTGAGGGGGATGTTAGAGTCCCCTACTATTATTGCATTATTATTGATGTGTTCTTTACAGTTTGTTATTAATTGGCTTATATAATTGGTTGCTTCTGCATTAGGGGGATAAATATTTGCAATTGTTAGATCTTCTTTTTGGATAGATTCTTAAATTATTATGTAGTATCCTTCCACATTTCTTATTACAGTCTTTGGTTTAAAATCTAATCTCTCTGACAGAAGGATTGTCACCCCAGCTATCTTTTGATGTCCATTAGCATGATAAGTGGTTTTCTACTCCCTCACTTTAAATCTGGAGGTGACTTTGGATCTAAAATGAGTCTCTCAAAGACAGAATACTGATGGCTCTTGTTTTTGTTTGTTTGTTTGTTTGTTTGTTTTTTAATCTAATCTGATATGCTGTGTCTTTTGATTAGGGCATTTAGCCCATTCACATTCTGGGTAACTATTGAAAGATATACATTTAGTACTATTGTGTTGTCTGTGACTGTTACTGTATATTGTCTCTGTTCCTTTCTAAGTTACTTTTGGGCTTTCTGTTTGCTTAGAGGACCTCTTTCAATATTTCTTGTAGGGCTGGTTTAGTGATCACAAATTCTTTCAGTTTGTTTGCACTCAAACTTTTTTATCACTCCTTCTATTTTGAATGACATCTTAGCTGGATAAACTATTTTTGGTCGCATATTATTCTAGTTTAGTGCACTGAATATATCATGCCAGTCCTTTCTGCCCTGCCAGGTCTCTGTAGATAGGTCTGCTGCCAATCTAATATTTCTAACCTTGTAGATTATTGACCTCTTGTCCAAAGCTGCTTTCAGGATTTTCTCTTTGTCTTTGAGAATTGAAAGTTTCACTATTATGTGTCAGGGTGTTGACCTATTTTTATTGGTTTTGAAGAGGGTTCTCTGTGCCTCCTGGATTTTGATGCCTGTTTCCTTCCCCAGAATAGGGAAGTTCTCCAGTATCATTTGCTCCAGTATACCTTCTGCCCCTCTCTCTCTTTCACCTTATTCTAGGATCCCAATTATTCTAACATTTTTTCACTTTATGGTGTCACTTATCTCTCAGATTCTCCCCTCATGATCTATTAGTTGTTTACCTCTCTTTTTTCTCAGCTTCTTTATTTACCATCTTTTGGTCTTCTATATTACTAATTCTCTCTTCTGTCTCACTTATCCTAGCAGATAGAGCTTCCATTTTTTATTGCATCTCATTAATAGTCTTTTTGGTTTCAACTTGCTTTGATTTGAGTTCTTTTATTTCTCCAGAAAGGGATTCTCCACTGTCTTCTCTGCTTTTTTCAAGCCCAACTAGTATCTCTGTAATCATTATTCTGAACTCTAGTTCCAATATCTTACTAATGTCCTTATTGATTAGGTCCCTGGCAGTCAGTACTGCCTCCTGTTTTTTTTTTTTTTTTTTTTGAGGTGAATTTTTCTGTCTTGTCATTTTGCAGAAAGTGGTTGCTTTTCTATTCATAGAGTTACAGCTATTCTCTTCTTCAGTCTCTGGTTGGGTTCTCAGGTGTTCAGAAGGTTTGATAGCTATCTAGCTGAATTCCTGGGACCAGACAAAATTAAGGTTTCCTACTTTTCTGCCATCTTGGACTCCTGCTCTGTTCATGTACCTTTAAACAGACAAAATTTAAGTACTTCAAATAAATCATACCATATCTATTTCCCCTTGGTCCCTATTACTTTGTCTTTCATTCATAAAGTCAATGGAGGTAGAATCAGATTCCAGCAATTTTATTAAAATAAAAGTTAGCAAAATATTGGTATACATGTAGTAAAATGAATAAAATTCAAAAAAATATAGTTGAGTGAGAACATTTAGATATCAAAATGAGCTATACAAAATGTTGTGTACTTTAAAATGTATATTATATTTACTTTATAAATTGTATTCCATATTAAGGACATATATTAACTTTTGAAAAGAGATTTATACCTATTTAAGGAAAAGTAACAGAAGTAGACATGGGAAATTAGTACTGAGCATGCACATGGGATGTGGAATTAGGGTATCATTAACTCAGTTTAGTCCCTTAGTTTAGAAAAAGAAATAAAAATAGGAGCTACACATATATTCATAATTTTTATCCCTTCTGAATCCTCTAACATACTATAGGACATATTTAAAAGTTTTGTTTTTATCCTCAGATATAAAACATGGAAGAAGACTTTGTGGAAATTGTGAAAGTTTATGTGATTTATAGGTGATTAAGGCATATAAGAAATAATCTACTTAAATCCAGATATTTGAATGAATACAATAAAAATAACAACTAAGGGAAGCAGGTGAATTGTTTATGTAAAAAGACATTTCCTCAACAGGGGAATCAAAGTTACTCTGAATAATTAGCAAAGACCAGTGACATCATTTCCTTCTCTCAGATGATTTGTGAATAACAAAGAATTGCTTTCAAGTTCCCAGGGGGAGTGTCTCAAAGGGAGGAGATGTTCATAAATTTTTCTGACAGCATCAAACTGGTAATCACACAAAGGAACACAAAGGCAGTCCTCACTTAAGGTTAGTAGATGCTACTGATTATAATGATCACTAGATTAGTTGCAGTGATGATTTTTGATAACTACTTTCCATTTAAATGACAGTTATGAGTATAGTCATCAATGCCAGACTCAGTACATTACATTATGCATAATAATCTTCTCTTTTAATAACTAGGTTTTCTGGAGTAATGATATATGTTTACCACTATGAGTATGTTCTTTGAAGGTGGTAAGTGACCTCATTTCTATTTGTTACTATTTCTACATTTATATAGAGAGTCTAGACAATATATATGGTGAAGGGAGAGTAAACATTTTTGCAAACTCAACTTAGAATCCTCCTCTTCCTTCCTTCTCTGTCTTTCTCTCTCTTTTTGATAAGAGTGCAATGTTCTCAATTTGACCAACCTATTTATTCAGTTGAGGTTATTTACAAAATGTTATAAAATATTTAGTTGAGATTGGGTGTTTGCATTTGCACAAGAGACATCCTTGGTTTCCATGCCCATTCCCTAGGTGCTGCTACAACTCTGGAGTTTCTGCTTCCATTTGAGAAGAGTCAGGTTTGATGCTTATTTTATTTGTTTGTTTCTTTCCAGGAAGTGCTTAGGAATGACTGATGGGGATCAGGGCCACATAATTATTTATTCAATTGAGTTTGGAAAGAATGCCAGGGATTTGCAAAATCACAATAAAATGGATGTTAGAATGAAGAGGTTTACCAAACTGTCCAAATTGCTGTGGAATAGTAATTTCTTTGGGTATAATTTTTGTAGCTTGAGTTATTTGAATTTGTCATTTGTTTGGCTGCTGTTAATGAATATTTGTTACTGCTTTGCTATAAATATTTTGTTAATTTGAATAGATTTTTGGATAAAGCAAATTTATGTAATTTTATCTGCCAAATTAATGTTGGATTTCTATTCTATGTTTTGGAAATTTCTGTTTATTTATGGCATCCAGAGATTCCAGTTTTTGAGTTTATGAGAGTTTAACACTTTCTTATGACATTAAATACTTAACCAGTCTAGGGTTGATTTTTGTATAGATGAATGAAACATCCAATTTTATCATTAGGGATAGGGATAATCACTTTCTCAGTTTCACTAAATAGACCAATTTTTAATACTAAGGATATCCTAACATGCCACTTCTGTCTTACACTGCAGTTCTATGCATTCATGGGTCCTTTCCTGAGGTCCTTATTCTTTTCCATTGATGTAAGTATGCCATATTCTCTCAAGAACTCCAGGTTTATAAGTTTTATTATCTAGTTGTACAGGTCTTTTCAAAAGTATCTTTCTTCTTTACAATATGCATTTTCTAAATGCATTTGAAATCATTGTCAAATTCTACCATTTTCCTTAGTGAGTTTTGATTGTAAAGGCATTGAACAAATAGACTAAATTCAGCAGAAGTGACATTTGGTCACACTAAACTGTGCAATCCAGGAACATAGTATTTCTATCAATTTATTTAGGACCTCTATAATGTTTCCCCGAAAAAGTTTTATTTTCTTTTTTAAAGTAGGTGCAGTCAGTTTTTAGAAGGTGTCCTATCACTATGGAATTTCCCTTTTATTCTTAATTTTTGTCACTATTATCCATTCTAAATAGCACTAATATTTATTCAAATGTTTATTCTTTTCTAATTCATTCTGATACTGTGGAGAATCCTGATTACAAATCTTCCAAAACTAAATGTCTAGCCAAAAATGGGATTAATGCAACTTAAACAAGTTCTTTATAATTCTTACACATTTTTAAAATTGATATCAAAGATATATTACCATTGTTCAGGGTTATATATCTAAAGTGAAATTATAGGCCTATATATATATAATGGGTTTTTAAATATAAATATTTATTTTTAAATCAGAATTTTAGGCCTTGTAGAATGAGTCACAATGTAGTCCTCATTTTTTATACTCCAGAGAGTTTATAATAAAATTAGATAATTTTTTCCCATGAAAAGTTTGGAAGCACCTGCCTTTAGAAACAATCTGAGGGAGAAAGGAGATGGAAAAGTAGAGGTAGATGAAGTGTAATCCTTCAATAAAATATGTTAAAACATTTCATGTATACTTGACAAAAAACAAAATCAAGGTGTAAGAATAGTAGTCAATTAAAATATAGTTAATGTACTCTATTTCTCTTAATGCCATTCCCAGCTTTATCTGGATCAAATAATCATTCATCCTTGTCCATATAACTTAAAAAATAATTAAGTATTTTTAATGAATCTTGCCTTATTTCTTTCCCCTCATTCCTTAGTACTTTGTCTTTCATTCATGTACTTCATGCAGTGTTATTTGCAGCCTCTAATGCATTTGAGATAGCACTCCCTAATTCAGAGTGATATTTCTCTTTGTTGTGTAAATATATTTATAGCAGTTTATGCAACAATTATAGGAGATACCTTAAGATATACATTTTAATTTATTTGCCTTAAATATGCTAGAATAGTATAATCACATTAAGTCTATATCAAAGATATTAGCAGTAAGGTCAAAGCAAATGTGGGAATGACAACTAATTGTTTTTTCTCATGTGGAATAACTTATATAGATGCAGGCCTCACTTGGTATGTAACATAGCAATAATCATAAACTGAAAATGATCAACATCTGAGTGCTGAATTTTCACATGCACGACTCTACAGAAAATAAAAGTTTATTTATGTGCATAAGAATGCATGTGTTAGGGACTTCCGCAAAAGACCTAAATTATTGGGCGCCTGGGTGGCTCAGCGGATTAAAGCCTCTGCCTTCGGCTCAGGTCATGATCCCAGGGTCCTGGGATTGAGCCCCACATCGGGCTTTTTGCTCGGCGGGGAGCCTGCTTCCCCCTCTCTCTCTTTGCCTGTCTCTGACTACTTGTGATCTCTGTCTGTCAAAAAAATAAATAAAATCTTTAAAAAAAAAAGACCTAAATTATTGTCTAGCATTATAAAAATATCATAAACACTGTTTAAAACTCATAAAAGCATAGTGGAATAAAAATACAGTTTTAAAAATGAAATGAATGGTAGAATGAGAATGCTCTTAGATATGTAGGGTTATAATGAGAAAAGTAAATCAAAGACTACTAAATGAGTTTTCATTGGAGGTTGGGACAAAAGTTGAAAGGACAAGAAACAGTGGGCTATCACTTTTATTACAATTCTTTCTTAAGTATGAAATGGCTTAACCAATTATAGGTAACTTAAGTAAAAACCATTTCTAAAAAGATATCAGTATTTCCACTTAAGACCAAACATTACTAATAATACATTGTTGACAGACCATAAAAAGACTGCATTGACTTGATGATGATAGCCAGCATGTGGTACAAAAAATAAAATGGCTACCATACACCTTAGGTTGTAACACATTCATCATTTGTTTCCAGGTTCAATGATGGAGGTGAGTCTTATTTTAAATTAACCTGTCTAAAAAATTGGATTTTTCTTACCCACAATGGCTTTGCCTCCTAAAATATCAACAGATGTTGTCTCCTGAAACCCAATGACTCTTGTGATGGTTGTTCCCACAGCAATTTTCCTTAACAGCCTGGATGAACAAACAAAATCGAACAGTGCTAACAGAATTCATCCTAATGGGAATCACAGACCGTCCAGAGCTGCAGGCTCCCTTCTTTGGGCTCTTCCTCATCATCTACACAGTCTCAGTGATGGGCAACCTGGGCATGATCATCCTCACCAACGTGGATTCCAGGCTCCAAACACCCATGTATTTCTTTCTTAGACACCTGGCTTTCATTGATCTTGGTTATTCAACTGCTGTGGGACCCAAAATGTTACTAAATTTTGTAACTAACCAAAATACAATCCCCTACAATTGGTGTGCTACACAGCTGTATTTCTTCATCTTGTTCATCATCAGTGAGCTTTTCATTCTGTCCGCAATGGCCTATGACCGCTATGTGGCCATCTTTAACCCTCTGCTCTACACAATTGTTATGTCGCAAAGGGTGTGCTGGATTCTGGTAGCAGTCCGTTATGTCTACAGTGCTTTTCTTTCTCTGATAATTACCATAAAGATTTTTATGTCATCCTTCTGTGGCCATAATGTCATTAGACATTTTTACTGTGACAATCTTCCCTTGTTAACTTTGCTGTGCTCGAGCTCACGTGATATTGAGTTGATAATACTGATCTTTTCAGCGTTTAATTTGGTTTCATCCCTTCTGATAGTGCTAGTGTCTTACATCCTAATCCTTATGGCCATCCTTAGGATGAACTCTGCAGAGGGCAGGCACAAGGCCTTCTCTACCTGTGGTTCTCACCTGACAGTGGTAGTTGTATTATATGCAACACTATTCTTCATGTACGTGCAACCCAAATCCAGTCATTCTTTTGATACCGATAAAATCGCCTCTGTATTTTACACTTTGATAATACCTATGCTGAATCCCATGATCTACAGCTCGAGGAACAAAGAGGTAAAAAGTGCCCTGCATAGGATTTGGAAAAATCTGCACAGACTACTTCAATAAATTAGGTTATACACTGCTTTTTATTATTTGACATATGTCTTATAAAGGAGCAATGTGTAAAAGTCATGGACACCTAGAAATATTTTTCTTGTTTTCAGCTTATAGAAGTTTCACTAGTGATCATTCTTCTGATACCAACGTTAGTTTCAGCATAAGAGGCTGAAGTCTGGACCACTGTTCTCACATTGCCAAGGAAGACAAGTTTTGATTTGTTGTGTTTAAAATACACCTCTGCTTAGATAATATTTTTTAAAAGGCTTTTTTGTATCTTTATTAAATATTAAATAAATACCAGTGCCTACCATACTGACATAGGGCATAGATAGATGGCACTTATTGTTTTTGGAGAAGGAATATACATATAAATGAATAATCAATGCTACCTGTTTGAATGGCAATTTAACAGCCCCTTGTGGTGGATAACATCTCAGAATTTGTTAAATGATGATATGTGAGCCTATATATGCTTCAGAAAGCAGAAATAAGTGTGATTATTTTCAGGTGGCATAATTGTATATGGTAAAAATTCCAAAATACTGTTCATTCTGAAACATTAGAAATAAAAAGTGAATTTTTCAAGAGTGGTGCATATAAGGCCAGCATATAAGAGATCAGTGGGTTTCTTTTGGTTTTGTTTTGTTTGTCTTCTGTTTGTTTGTTTTTGCTATACACTAGCAAAAAAACCCAGGAAAAATATAATTTTATTATTTTAATTTTTTTAAGATTTTATTTGTTCAATAAATAAAGAGCAAGAGCATGAGCAGGGGAGAGAAGCAGAAGCAGAGGAGAAAACAGACTCCCGGCTGAGCAGGGAGCCCAATGCAGGACTCGATCCCAGGACCCTGGGATCATGACCTGAGCCGAATGTGCAGATACTTAACCATCTAAGCCATCCAGATGCCCCAAGGAAAAATATTATTTTAAACTATTGCTTTTACTAGAAATAAAAACTGAAATACCAAGGGAAAGTTGTAGTGAAGGATTTGCATGATTGTTTCCTAGAAACTACAAAATCATTGCTGAATTATTAAGGAAGACATAAGTGTAGCATATACCATACCATTGCTTGGATGAAATAAATGTTGTGTGATCGGGTTCATCCTCCCAAAATTATTCTACGCTTTTAGTGCAGCAACAATCAAAAATCCAATAGTATTTTTAATACTTGTTGACTTTAAGGATTATGTGGAAATGCAAAGGGTCTAGAATATCTTTGAAGAATAAAGAACACAGAGGTTTCCAATAACAGATATCAGCTCCTTTAATAAAGTTAGATAATTTTTTAAAAATTATTTTTAAAAATATTTTTAAAACAATTCTTCCCTTGTTCGTTCTTTGTTTGTCTTTTCTTCTTCCTTTTAGAGTGATGGAAGCTGATTCTAAAAGTTATTATGCAAGGCAAAATGATAAAAAGTTAAAGACAGTCTTACAGAAAGAGTATAAAGTTGCAGGAGTTACAACTCCAGATTTCATGACCTATTAAAAAGCTGTAGTAATTAAGAAAACATAGTCCTAATTGATAAAGGCCCTAAGGAAGAAGAATGGATGTTCCTCTAAAAATTAAAAATAAAATACCGTATGATCCAGTAATTTCACTACTGGTTATTTACACAAAGAACATGAAAATATGAATTCAAAAAGATATATGCACCCTTATGTTCATTGCAACATTATCTGCAGTAGTGAAGTTACAGAAGCAGCCCAAGTAGCCCTTGATAGCTTGATAGATAGATGAATAGATTTTATATATATATAATATTATATATATATATAAAAATATTATATATAATATTAGTTAGCCATAAAAAAGAATGAGCTCTTGCCATTTGTGACAACATGGATGGACCTAGAGGGTATTGTGGAAAGTGAAACAAGTCAGACAGAGAAATACAAATGCCATATGAATTCACTTATATATGGAATCTAAAAACAAAACAAACAAAAAACCAGAAACAGACCCGTAAATACCAAGAACAAACTGATGGCTGCTGGAGGGGAGAAAAATACAGGGAAGGAATAAATGCGTGAGGGGACTTCCCATTATGGAATAAGTGAGTAACAGGATAAAAGGTATAGCATAAAAAATATAGTTGATGGGATTGTATGGTGACAGATGGCAGTTACACTTGTGGTGGGCATAAAAGAATTTATAAACATGCTGATTCACTCACTGTGCTGTGCCTCTGAAACTAATGTAATGTTGTGTGTCTGCACTTCAACTGCACTTCAATAAAAAAACAAAGAAAACATTTTACAGAAATCGGACTAATTGATTAATGGACTAGAATGATGACCACAGAAACAGATCCACACATATATTGTCACTTAACATATGATAGATGCATCATTATTTTCTAGAAGAGAAAGAATGATCTTTTCAATAAATGTTATTAGGGTAATTTTTTCTATTTGTTTTAGGGAAAAAAAAATCTTGGCACATACTCAGGTCCTATACAGACTCAATTCTACTTGAATTAAAGATCTAAATGTGAAATGCAAACAACCTTAAAAGGAAAACATAGTGGGACGTCTTTATGATATAGAAATATAAACAACATTTTAAACAGAATGCACAAAACAATAGCTATCTAAGATTTAAAATGATCCACTGAACTGTTTTAAGAAATTTTATTCATCAGGGAACCTGGGTGGCTCAGTGGGTTAAAGCCTCTGCCTTCAGCTCAGGTCATGATCCCAGGGTCCTGTGTATCGGGCTCTTTGCTCAGCAGGAAGAGTTCTTCTCTTCCTCTCTCTGCCTGCTTCTCTGCCTACTTGTGATCTGTCAAATAAATAAATAAAATCTTAAAAAAAAAAAACTGCTCTGGAAACTCACTGGACAATATTTACTAGTGCTGAGTGTGTGAATCTTATGACTCAACAAGTTCAGCGTGAAGGATATACCCAAAAAAATGCTTTCAAGATTAAGCCGATCTAGATTAAATACTGGCATGGATGTGAAGGATGTGGTAGTAGCTGTTTTTAAATGCCATTTGCAGAAAATGTTTCTGTATATCAGAGGAATATTTTCTATAAATTGTAAATGATTCTTTTTCATAAATACATGACAAAAATCCAGGGTTTTGTTTTTTTGTTGTTGTTGTTTTTTGTTTTATAATCCAAAGATGTGAAAAAGAATGTTTGATGTTGTTGATCAAAACATCAGATGGAATGGAATGTTTATATCACTAGTCATAAGCCTACAAATTTGAACCAATTCTAACATTGATGATAGCACAATGAGTAACTAATTTGTGGTATATTCATAAAAGGGCATTGTGCACAGCCGTGAGAATGAGCAATCTAGAACTACCTATAACAACATAATAACTGAAAGAAGCCCAAACAAAGCAATAACACATATAGTATTTTTTTTATAAATTAACAAAAATAAGTAAAAATAACTTATGCTGTAAGAAGGAAGAATAATGGTTATTCCTGTGTGTTTGTGTGTGTGATAGGAGAATGAAGGATTCTTCTGGGGTCTTGACAATGTTTTATTTTTGTTATTGTCATAGCTTTTTAATCTGGATTCTGATTACGTAGTTGTGTTGGATTTGTAAAAACGTGTGATGTATGCATTTTTAATATGTGTATTATGCTTCAATAATAAGTTTAAGCACTAAAAATAAGGGAAAACAGCTTTCCTATATGTCGTTACTACTTGTAAATTTTTTAAGGATGCAGTAAGCATCATTCAAACATCTTCATTCTGTCCCCAGACATAAAGTTCAAAAAGCCACTGTATTAAAAGGAGATAATTTGGGGTTAGAGAAAAATGAAAATACCTTTCCTACAGATACAAAGTTTCAATTCCAGATCTGGGTTATAGTAGAAACACTTAACCAGAAGACACCATGGAAAGTTTTCTACCAGAACTTTATTTGTAGGGGAATATAAAGATGTCCTATATAATTAGCAGATACACCATGACTTCCTTTGATGCTTTTGAAACCTTTCGTGTAATTAATGTGCAGGAAAGACATCCATATATCCTCCCTGGGTGTGTTAGGAATGTATGGGAGTGCAAAAAGATTCCCCTTCAACCCTTCAAAGGGGAGTGAACTGAACTACACCTGTCCTGTGACTAACTCAGACCAGTGACTCTTCAGATCCCCATTAGGGTCTGATACCCCTTGGTGATTTAGCCATCTCTTTAATTATCTGCCATGATAACTGAAGTTTCTGGGCGAATACAAGGTTGTAAACATCTTTCTTATAATTTTTGGTGAAAGCTAGATAGACATTTGCTATGATGCAGGAAGTTTGTACTCTTTTTTTTTTTAAGATTTTATTTATTTGACAGAGAGAGAGATGGTGAGAGAGAGAACACAAGCAAGGGGAGTGGGAGAGGGAGAAGCAGGCTTTCCACTGAGCAGGGAGCCTGATGCAGGGCTCCTAGAGCCCCTTAGGACATTGGGATCATTATCTGAGCCAAGGGCAGATGCTTAACAACTGAGCCACCCAGGCACCCCTGTACTCTTTGAATAGTTAAAAAAAAAAAAAAACACAATCTCTGAAAAGGGATTTTTGTTAAGAAAATTCACAACAAAAACCTGAAGATTGTCATGATTATTTTCTTTCATTTGGATCCTTAAAAAAATGTCAAAGATGATATTATTATACGTAGTTATTTGGATGTTTTTCATAATTCTTAAGCTCAAATAATAACACATTTCCATAGTGTTTTCCAGCTACTTCTCAAATAAAAAGATTATCTCAGTATGTTTATAATACTTGCAATTTGTTTCCAATATGCCATGTGTTTCCCAAACGTACCAATGTCTTTTACAAATTACCACTTTTAACAGGAGGTGAGGCAAAAACAAATGATTACAGCCTTGCTATGTCTCTACCACACCACAAAGTCTGATCAGTAAGGGGACTGCCCTGCTTCCTTACCTACAAGCCATGGAAGAGTTTCTGAAATGCCATGAGATTGTCCCTTGAATGACTTAATGCACATCTAATGGAGATTGAGCTAAGATTAAAAGATGTACAAATAGAATTTAGGCAAATAATTCTTGCAAAATTATGAAGCAGTAACATGTATTTTGCCTAAAATTAAGATTTCTTTTCCACTTACTTAATAGCTTTTTCCAAAACTCTCCTTATCCCCCCTTGAAAGTTACTACAATGTTTAAGTATGTGAATTTAAATGCATATTTTGTTGATCTTTCATTGCAGAATATACTTAGTGTCAATTCAGTTTAGAGAACTATATTTGGCAATTGGAGGGGCAGGACTGGGGAATGGTTTAATTCTCTCACTTCTATACTGAGGGTAGATTTTTATGAAGGTCCAGTGTTAATCTCATTGTATTTTTTACATGTTTGTATAGTCTTGAGAGGGGGAAAAAAAACAGATTTAAAAGGTAAGAACAAGTTTACCTTTAGTAATCAAATAAAGTAATGTAAATATAAATTGAACCATGTAAAATAAAGAGTTCAGTGCTTTACATAGAACTCTAAAGATGATGAGAAAAACATCTCATATCTTTTCATATATAGGGGGACAGGTATTTATTAGCTTGGATTTGAACAGAGCACAGGTTTTTGTTTTTTGGTTTCTTTTTGTTTTTCCAAAATATTTTATTTATTCATTTGAGAGGGAGAGCTAGAGAGAGTAGGAGCAAGGGGAGCAGCAGAGGCAGAGGGAGAGGCAGATTCCCTGCTGGGCAGAGAGCCTGATGTGGGGCTCCATCTCAGGACCCTGAGATGGTGACCTGAGCCAAAGATATATGCTTAACCATCTGAGCTACCCAGGTGCCCCCAGAGCACAGGTTTTAATGTTTTCATATATTCCATGAGATTCATGATATTTTTTATATCTACCAGAAAGACGTCCTTACTTGTATTGTCTCCTGAGAATTAATTTAGTGTTTCTAATAAGCCACAACTAATCTGCTTTCCATCTCTGTGGATTTATCTCTTCTCGATATTCCATGTAATGGAATTATATAAAATGTATACTATGTGCCCTTTTATACTTGGCTTATTTTGCTTAGCATAAAGTTTTAAAGACACATACATGTTGTACCATGTACCAATACTTCTTTCCTTGTATGGTATACTAATATTCCATTGTATGTATACAACACACATGTTATCCATTCATCAGTTGTTGGACATTTGGGTTGTCTCTAAGTTTTGAATGTTATGAACTATTATAACTATTATGAATGCTCTTATGAACGTTTACGAGCAAAGTTTTGTTGGACACTTGGGATTGTCAATACCTCTGGGTACATATCAAAGAATGGAATTACTGAATCATAATGATAATTGTATGTTTAACTTATTGAGTAACCATCAATGTGCTTCCCTAGAGGCTGTGCCATTTTACTTAATGCCAATAATACATGAATATTCTAATCTCCACACTATTGCCAGTTCGTTTGTTCTTTCTTCCTTTCTTTCTTTCTTTCTTTCTTTCTTTCTTTCTTTCTTTCTTTCTTTCTTTCTTTCTTTCTTTCTGTTTTTGTTGTGTTATGTGAAATGGTGGTTTATTAAAGCATTGGGAAAGGACCCAAAGGCAGAAAAGGGCCACTGCACCTGGGTCTTGAGGAGTGGTGATTATGCACTCCAAAATTGGGGGAAGTAAGGAAAAGGGAGGTTTCAAAAGAACTTTCATATGCTAAAGAGGGCCTAGCTGCAAGATACCTACAGGATACAGAGGTCTTGCCATTGCCTTGTCTTTTCTTTTCTAAGTCACTCTAAAGCAGGTGAAGTGGTAGCTCCCTGTGGTTTTGATTTGCATTTTTCTAATGACAAACAACTTGAATAGTTTTTCCTGAGCTTACGGCCATTTGTATATTTTCGGTGAGATATGTCTGTTCAAGTGTTATGCCTATTTTTTAATTTGGGTAATTTTTCTTTGAGATGTTGAGTTATAAGTAGCCTTTGGATATTTTATGTATAAGACCCTTACCAGATATAAGATTTATAATTTTTCCATTATCTATATAATTTTGTCCATTATATCCAATACATTTATAATTTATTTCCATTATTTCCAACTTTTCATTCTTTAATAATTTTCTTTCATCCATAAAATTCATTTTATTTTTCTATTTTGATAAAGTCCAATTTAGGAGTTTTTACTTTTGTTTTTTGTGCTTTTGCTGTCATCCCTGAGAAAGCTATAAAGAGGGCCATCTGGGTGGCTCAGCTGGTAAAACGACTGCCTTTGACTCAGGTCATGATCCTGGAGTTCACAGTGGGCTCCCTGCTCAGTGGGGAGCCTGCTTGTCCCTCTGACCTTTCCCCTCTCATGCTCTCTGCCTCTCTCTCATTCTCTCTTTCTCTCAAATAAATAAATAAAAATAAAATCTTAAAAAAAAAAAAAGAAAGAAAGCTATAAAGAGCTTAACTGAGCCAGAAGAGAGAGACTTGAGCTGCCAGCTATTGGAACAGTCAATTAAAGCTTAGACCATAAATGCAAGATTTCAGCCTTTAATCACTTATTACAATGGTCATCTCAGTCATATGTCATGCAGGTTCATGGTTATTTTTTTATTTATTCCCAAGGTAGGTTTCCTGAATGACCTGGATGGACAAACACAGTCTAACAATGTGGAAAGAATTCATTTTATTGGGAACCACAGGACCCCCTGAGCTGCAGGCTCCATTGCCTGGACTCTTCCTCACTGTTTACCTGGTCTCGGTGGGTTCTCGAGCTTGAGCATCCTCACCAAGACAGACTCTGGGCTACAAACATTCATTTACTTCTTATTCAAACTCCTGGCTCTCACTGATCTGGGTTATCCAACCACTGGGGAACCCAAAATGTTTCATGTGTTGTGGAAGCACATACGATCTATTATTTGTGCACCACCCATGGAGCTTTCCTTTTGTCCATTGTTAGGAGATGTTCATGCTGTAAGCTATGTCCTAGGAGCCCTACCATGGCCATCTGTAACCTTCTACACCCTGTCATCATGCCACCAAGTCCGGATCAGGTGCTGGTGGTAATCCCCTATCTCTATGGCACATTTGTGTCTCTCATAGTCACCACCAAGGTACTTAGTTTATCTTTCTGTGGCTACAATATTGAAAATAATTTCTACTGTAACAGCTTCCCCTCATTATCTTTGCTCTGCTCAAATATGCACAAAATGGAATTGATGATTATGATTTTCTCAGTTTTTAATTTGATTTTATTGCTTCTGATAGTTCTTGTATCTTACCTGCTGATCCTGGTAGCTATTGTCAGGATGAACTCAGCTGAAGGAAGGTGCAAGGCTTTTCGCACCTGTAGGTCCCACCCAACAGAGGCCACTGTGTTCTATGGGACTTTGATATTTATGTATGTGCAACCTGAGTCCAGTCATTCCTTTAACATTGACAAAGTGGTGTCCATATTTTATAGCCTAATTATTCTGATGCTGAATCCTTTGAGCTATAGCTTGAGGAACAAAGATGTAAAATATGCAGGACAAAGGATGTGGGAAAAATTATGCAATGTCTTCTCTTAATTGATTGTACTATGTGTTTCCTATCAACATTAAACACTGTTACATGTCCCTTCAGAAGGAAAAGCAAAGATAGATGAGTTCAACATACAGAGATTGACCTATTTACCTATCATACTCCTAAGTGAACTTGCAGAAAGAGACATTCAGTATATAATTTATAGTAATTTAAATGCCTGCAAAATTATAGCATTTTGTTAAGAAGTACATCCATATATAGTTAACCAGTAAAAACTTGCATATGAAGGACACAGTGAAGGTAAGATTTATACATGATGAAACAGATAGTGAGATAGGATTAATAGAAAGATGAAGGGGTATAAAGGAGATTCAGCTTTGTAAGAAAAGGCATTTTTATTGTAAAAGTCCAATTAAAAGTTGGCTAATGTGAATATGTAAAGTAAATTATATTCAATTGGAATGAAGCGTCACTTATTCAAGATGATTAAGTTGTAGAGACTTGTTATAAAACATTGTGCTATTGGTCAGGAGTGTTGATCTCATAATATGTTTTCTTATCACCATAAAAAATAAATGAAGATTTGGAAAAACAGAAAAAGATTTTATACAGATATTAACTAACTAGATGAGGTAGAGGGAATGGGAATGGAGGAAATGGATTAATGCCTATTCAGCTTATATGTAATTAAATTTTTAATTTAAAATAATGAATAATATTGGGAGAGTATGTGCTACGGTGAGTGCTATGAATTGTGTAAGACTGATGAATCACAGACCTCTGTCCCTGAAACAAATAATACATATATGTTAATTAAAAAAAATTTAAATAAAAAAGTAAAAAATAAAATAAAATAATGAATAATGTAAGATAGAACTATTCTTTCAGGTGGGCAATGGAAATAATATGGGGTTTATAACATCATTTTATGCATATGTGTGTGTGTGTGTGTGTGTGTGTGTGTAGGTGACATACATGTGTGTTTCTTACAAATACTTTGAAAGGTGAAATTTTGTGATCTAGCATGGTCCTGTCCCATCTTAGAATTTTATCTTCACGACCAAAGTAAGTTTATTACATATTGTACTCACAACTTAGGAAATGGACAATACCTCTGTGCAATAAATAATAACTTTTAAATGAGAGATCAAACTGTAATATAAAGCATCAATAAGAATGGAAATTGTAGGGGCACCTGGGTGGCTCAGTGGGTTAAGCCTCTGCCTTCGGCTCAGGTCATGATCTCAGTGTCCTGGGATCGAGTCCCATATCGGGCTGTCTGCTCAGCAAGGAGCCTGCTTCCCCCTCTCTCTCTCTGCCTGCCTCTCTGCCTACTTGTGATCTCTTTCTGTCAAATAAATAAATAAAATCTTAAAAAAAATGGAAATTGTAAAAGTGATACTTTTTTTTTTTTTTTTTTTTTAATTTTACAACACTGTGGGAATGCTAAATAGATGGGCTAGTTGGCAGAGCTGAGGAGGGGATAAAGTCCTGTTAACCGAACAGGGTACAGACTATCATTGCTCACATGACTAACAATTGACAAATGACTTCACAGAGGAAGCAACAACACAAATTTCATGTGGATACTCAGACTTTGGAAAGAACCTCAAGGATTTCAATATCTTGTCTTGAATAACTTAAGATGTTTAAGAATCTTTGTTATTTCCACTTTACAGTCCACAATTTGTTACTTCAAAAATGGTTGAGCCTAGAATGTGCCACACTCACGTTAGATATTAGGAACACCAAAATGAAAAAGGAACAGTGTATCCTGCCATAAAGTAGTGAATATTCTAGAGAATGATATGCAAGTTGTTACTGTTTCTTTATCAATGATAAAATCATACTAAAGATAGAAGACACAGCTGAAGATGAAATCTCGTACTTTACTTCAGAATTTTAAAATGGGTATTATATTCACTCATTCACTTATTCATCATTCATTGCATCAATCAGTAAGTCAGTATATTTTGAACACCTACTCTTTCCTGGGTATTATTTTAGAAGATATTAATACAAAGACAAACTATTTAGACATTCCCTTTTCACTTATAAAGCTTGCAGACTAGAAAATGCCTCACAAGAAGTAAAATAAAAATGTTATCAATATTTAATTACATTTTTACATGCATGAAGAAAGATCACAATATCATATGAAAAATGTATTCTCCATTGAATAATTTTAATTTAAAAATAGCAACAGTACCAGGTATATGATGGGTTCCTTCCAAATGTCACTAAACTGATTGAAATTTAGTCTTCTTACAACCATGCACATTTTTAATGATTTTTATTTCAAATACAAGAGGGCTTGTTCTTGACAGCAGAAAGGAGGCTTGCCATTCAGTTCTATTTCCAATATTCATAGTAAAATGGAACACTAGGGCCAGAATCCTGTGCTTTGTAATTGTTGGATTTTCTCCACACCAGAGCCAGCAACTACACTTTTCAAACATTACCAGAGACAATTCAAAACACACACACAAAGGGTGCAATCATTGCATGAGATTGTTACTCCATAGGATCATCTAAGCATGTCCCCAAGCTAACCCTGTATTTTCACTCTGTAGGTGTAATTGTGTGGAGACTTGAATAATTGGTTTTTCTTTCCCAGGAGAATCAGAACTTTATCTGAGAATTCCTATTTTCATGTATGGGGCCTGGATCCATAGCTTATTTCAGTGTGCGGGTCTCCAGGGACTTCAGACCCTTGTAAAACTCTTCAGTGTGCCTCTTGCAAAACCTTTGCAGTGGATCTCAGCAGATCTCTGGACAGGTAGGTTCACTCCAACAATTCGCTTAGTGCACATTCTGGATGAGAAAACCATGTATTTATGGAGCTTTATGGATTCAAATCAGACTCAGGACTGAAATGATATCTTTCCTGTTATCTTCTCCTGGCGACTCAGAAGAAGATGCAGTTTGTCCCTAACATAGCCCATTTTTAAATAAATTTAAGACAAAATTCTTTGTCAGAGAACAATGGAATATACCCTTAAAATCATTACAGAAGATATTTAAAAACTAATATGCATATTATTTCTCAAATTATACCATAAAATGATTCACATGAAGTATATTTTTAAAGGTTTTTTTTTTTTAAATGAAAAATGAGGATTGCTTATTTTGGTAGAGCTATAAAATACTTCTTTTCAGAAACAACTTGAAAAAACCCTATGGGTAAAGATCAAAGTAATATTGGGGACATATACTTACCAAAATGAAGAAAAACCCTACTTTTGCCAATAGTGATATTTCAATAGGAAAATGAATTAATAATAATTAAGGAAAATATGCAAATATATTATTTTCAAAACCTGATTGCACAAATTCATAGACCACAATCTGTAATTACTATTGTTGCTGATGTGTTTTTTTTTGCTTTTGTTAAATTAAGGATACATGTGTTGAATACATGATATCTCAGAGTAAAACATGCACTGAGCAGCTTTCTTCAGGAAATGCTTTTTTCTAAAGTGAGGGTTGCCACAATGATTTTTATCAGAAGCTTACCTATGCATTTCCTTTCAGATGCAGTGATAGGACAAGAGACATGAGATACCCAGTGTAACATGGTCAGATAAGCTCATCAGACATATATTTGATGTTTGAAAAATTAAAACCACAGATTAAAGAAACAATCAGTTTGTGGGAGAACACAACCTGATTTGTTTATTAAATAAATAGCTAGATATCATGTGTTCCAGTTGCTTGAATATGTAAAATTATAATTTACTTGTTGCTCCCATTTCAACTATGAAACTCCTAAGTTAGGTAAAATGAGTTACTAAGACAGAAAAAGGAAACACATTAGAATATCATTTAAAACATGCAAATAACAAGAACTGATGGTACCAATTATTCTGCATTCATTGTTAACAAACTCTGTATTAACACTTGCTTGCCTAGTATCTCAATACATTCATACAACACAAGGATATAAATACTTAATAAAAAACACACAGCTAGTAACTGGTGGCCTAACACCCAACCAACCAAGTGGCCAAACAAACAAGCAAACAAAACACATAAAGCAAAGCAAAACTGTAAAACCATACCATTCACCAATATCCTATATAGATTCTTCACGTGACTTAGGCTCATTGAGCCTCAACTGTCCAATCAGACAGAGAAATAACTACATCCACCTTTTAGGACACTCCTGCAGAATAATGAGATCATTATTTTGAAATGGCTAGCAGAGTCCTGGGCCCAGAGCACACTACATATTGAAAAATGTTAGCACTCTTTACCTTACAGTTCTGTGTACGAAGCAACAAATCAAAGCTACAAGTAATATTGTGTAAAACATCAAAACAGGCTTTGAACAATTTAAAAGAAGAAAGTACAAACTGGAAAAAAAAAAAGAAAGAAGAAGAAAAGAAAGGGCTACCAGATGGCCATGATAAAGCAGCATCTGAGCAGGCAGAGGTAAGAGTGATAGAAAGGACTAGTTTATTTGGCAAAAGAAGGGATATGTGATTAAGACAAAAAAATCAGTTTCTGAATGACACAAATAAAGACTACTGAGATGTAGTCTGTTGCTGGGCAGTAGAAGCACCATGGTAGGGTAGAAACTAATAAAGAAAACCCAACATATTCCAAGTATTTCCTGCAGAAATATTGAAACCAAGGATGAAGACAATGTATGAACTGAAGAGTCTTTGGCATCAAAGGAAAAAATAATTGAAAGTCAACCTCAGTCATCAACTTCTTATACGTAGCTATCTTTTGTCACTGGGAATGTACAAACATACAAAGAGGCATGTGCAGATATATGTAAATATATACTCATGCAACATTACAATTAATATGTTTAAATATGCATATAAATATTATGCATATGATATAGTAGATTAATATATATTTAACTAATATAAATTGCATTCGACAGAGATATGAAAAATTAATGGCTTGGTATAACAGTTCTAACAACCTGAAATTGGCCTCCAGTGAGTTTGTATTTCTGAATCTTATTAAAAGATTGGGAAAAATACAATTAAAATCTGACACTTTTACATGTGAACAAAAATTATCCAATTTAAATGAGACAGTCTATAATCTAGCATCTACCAGAAAAATTGACTTCACCCTCTACTAATCTCCTCTCATTTTCCCTATTAAAAGATGAAAACAACAAAATAAATGGCCTCAGAAAATATCACCCAGGTGACCGAGTTCATTCTCATGGGAGTCTCAGATCGCCCAGACCTCCAGATTCCACTCTTCTTTGTTTTCCTGCTGATCTATGGGCTGACCATGGCAGGGAACCTGGGCATCATCACCATCACCAGTGTTGACTCTCAGCTCCAAACGCCCATGTACTTCTTCCTCAGGCACTTGGCTATCATCAATCTTTGTGATTCTACTGTGATTGCACCAAAAATGCTGGTAAATTTCTTGGTTTCAAGGAAAACCATATCCTACTATGGATGTGCAGCCCAACTAGGTGGGTTCCTGGTTTTCATTGTTGGTGAGATTTTCATGCTGGCTGCAATGGCATATGATCGCTACGTGGCTATTTGCAAACCCCTGCTCTACATGGTGGTGGTCTCTCCACAGATCTGCATACTGCTGGTGTCCCTCACTTACCTCTACAGTCTGACCACAGCACTGACTGTCTCCTCCTGTGTGTTTTCCATGTCGTACTGCTCTTCCAATGTAATCGACCATTTTTACTGTGATAATGTCCCTTTGTTGGCATTGTCATGTTCTGATACCTACATCCCAGAAACAGTAGTATTTACCTCTGCAGGAACCAATTTGTTTTTCTCTATGATTATTGTTCTAACATCATACTTCAACATTGTCCTTGCCATTTTGAGAATTCGGTCCTCAGAGGGCTGACGAAAAGCCTTTTCCACCTGTGCCTCTCACATGATGGCTGTCACTGTGTTCTATGGGACCCTTTTTTCATGTATTTGCAACCAAGGTCCAACCACTCATTAGGTACTGATAAAATGGCCTCTGTCTTCTACACCCTGGTGATACCAATGCTGAATCCCCTCATCTACAGCCTAAGGAACAAGGATGTAAAGGATGCTTTGAAGAGATTGCTAAAGAATCCTTGGGAGGCTTTCAAATTAATGTAAATTTAAAACTACAACTGTCTTCTTTTAAGCGTTTGTAATTATTCCTGAAAAGCTAATATTTGTTAAATGCAAAGGCAATACACAGCTACAAATTCTATGGTTTTCATTGGGAAAATTTTAGCCATTTCTACTCAGACCTCAAATACCCAACTTTCCCTAATACAAAGATGTCTTAGTAGACCATAGAAAGTACACTTATTTAAGTAGTAAATAATAATTTCAAAATATATACAGTTTAAAGTGCAACACAACTTACTACTGGGTTTTTATAATTTCTAGCCAAGGGTGAGAAAGTCTGATACTTGAGGAAGGAATGTGAGAATGATTTCTTGGGATATGGTTGAGTCAGATCATCCTACTTGCCATAGATCTGTTCTTTTCAACTATCAAAAGTTTTACTTTTACTTTTTCCTATATCTTTCAATTTCTTAACCTTTTAGAATCCATTTTTTTCTTGTACTTAAATAAATTTATATCAAAGGGAAACTTTAGGTGAAAATGAAAACTAAACAAAAAATGCTTAGACACACATGGAAACAGACCAGGGAGCAAATCGGAAGAAAGTGTGTGAAAGGGGATTCCACTCTTTCATTCCTTTCATATGGTATATGTACACAAAAGCAAAAGTTGGTATTTACCCAATGTGATGTAAAATTAATTTCCTCCATATCATATTCTCCTAGGAAGCACTGCTGTGTAGAGTTAATTATCTGTGTTATAAAATTGTAACAAAGCAAAAATCACTCCTTTTAGTGTTTTTGCATAGCATTTTGGAGTAAAATGTAAGTAGATAAAAATGGAAAAAAAAAACCACAGTGTTTGCTCTTAAGGTGATACCAAATCTCAAAGACACAATGGCAAATAAATAAATGAACAAATAAATGTTTAGTGTCATTCTGTCCCCTGTTTTGGTCTGTACATGCAAAGTGCTGTGACATACAATATCATGAGAGAGATGGGGAATACCATGCTAGCTAAGGCAATGCCTGGAAATAAAGTAGATTTATGACAGCTTCAGGGAAGTCAGAAATAAGGCAAATAGAGGAACTTTGACACTCAATTTCATTAGCTAATTCCCTGATATAGTCTTAAATAAGCAGAATAGCTAGCTAAAAACAGAAAAGTCACACAGACAAAACTGGCAATAACTTGATAGCAATAACCCTAAAGATTTTATGTTTTATTCCTTATAAATATATAAAAGTATATAATATAATTTATTGTATATTTATCTCTTGTTTCACTTTCCTGTGGCTGTATTTTACTGCAACAGCCTACATACGTGCAATAGGGGAAATATATTTCCTGGCAAAAAGGCCTTCTCCTTGAGCCTAGTTTGGAGAACAGAATTGGAGCAACGGGGATAAACTCATACTTACATGCCTATCGATGTTATGAATTTTATTGTGAACTAAAGTCAAGAATGATAGCTGTAGTGCTTTATATTTATTAACTTAATTTAAATATATGTATTTTCTAAACTTATTTTGTCACTTGTATTAGTTTCCTAGTGTTACTATAACACATCACCAATGACTCAGTGGCTTGAAACAACAGAAACTTATTATCTCACAGTTCTGGAGATTGGAAGTTTAAAATGAGTCTCACTCAGCTACAGTCAAGATGTCAGCGGGCTGTGCTCCTTCCTGGACTGCTAGGGAAGAGTCTGTTTCTTTTTCTCTTCCATCTTGTAGAGGCAATCCTCATCCCTTTCTTGGCACCCCTTCCAAGCAGTGATCCCACTGCTCTGACCTCTGCTTGCACTGCCACCATCTCCTTCTGACTCGGACTCTCTTGCCTCTCTCTCTTTCTTGGGATTACGTTGGTCCACCCAGATAGTCCAGGACAGCCTCCCCATCTGGGGGTCCTTAACTTAATCACATCAGCAAATCTCTTCATGTGGAAGGAACCCCGTTCACAGTTCTGGGCATCTTTGGCAGGGTGGGAGACCATTTTCTGCCTCACATATCTACATCTACATTGGTATATTTTGTGAAACTGGGCAATCTAAAGTCTTCATGTCTCATTGGCTAGTACTCATTGGGATAGTTTCTCAAAAGCTTACCCTAGTTACGCTTTCTATATTACTATAAAATTTGTTCTAAACAATCTATGCAAAAATCCCTTTGAATGATAAGTAGAAAGTATTTTGGTTCAAAGTTTCCAAAGTGTATACACACATACACATGGGCTCACATATCACTTGTCCACAATTAGGAACTGTAAGGCTTTCAATGGAGATTTTCTGGTCCCATAAGGTCTACAAAAGTTTGGTTTGAACTGCCAGTGCCATCTCCCTGCCTTCACCAGATGTCTACATGCCATGAGTCATATCTATCATCTGCTTTCCAAATGGCTATTTCTACATGCCACCTCCATGGAAAGGAAAAAATCCTTTCAAGGAAACCATTCAAAAGAGAAGTAGAAATCCCTGAAGATACGGGTGACAGGAGACAAAACAGAGTTTACATATGCTTAGAAAAGCTTAACTACTCTACCACAAAACAATTCTCCACTGAACTTCTTATATCTCCCATATATATTGGGTCTTAAACTAATACTGGTGCCTTTCTCTTACTCATTCTCTTTATCTCTCCTTACTTTTTTCTGTGCTTCAGTTAAAAGCTACAGTTTTCTTTTCCTTTTATTAAACAAAACTATTACTTATAAAAGCCTAAGACCCTTCCATAAATAATGCCATCAGTTATTATCCTCTATTCTACACACCTGTCCAGAATTGGTTTTGACTCTTTCAAAACATAAAGGTACTTGTACAAACAACAACCATCTACAAGGTTGGAGAAATTTTGTTGACAAAAAAGTTGTTGTCAAGCTTCAATAACAAAATCTTACATCATCTCATGAAATGCACATGACTTTGGGTTAACTAAATGTAAATACCAAAATATCTACTACTTAATATCAAACCACAAAAATAATTTGAGCTATAGTTTTCACAAGAAGTAAGTAATGATTAAAAAAAAAACACTGAAATTCATATTTCAAATAGATAACTGAATGATAAAGATTAATGTTTACCCAATCACAAAGTGATTAATTTAAGACATGGACTCAGATTATATGATATCAATTAAAACCCATATGAAATATTATGTAAAAAACATCCATGTTAAGATATGGTTGCTTAAAATATTGCCTTGAGATTGATGCATAATCAAAAAGGGTGCAAACCAACAATTCCTGAATAACTCCCGCATCTTTTCTTATATTGTAATCACTTTTCTCTTTGTTTGCTTCCTCTCACAATTTTTCAGCATTCTGTCTTCATTTTGTGTTTTGAACATTGAGAAAACTCTGAAAGGACAAGCACACAGTAGGGTTGGAGCTTGGCTGCCCACAGGGAGGGGCTGTGCCTCCATGAGGTATGAGGCTACAGCTCAGCAACTTCTCCAGAGTTGCCAGGAGGATAAGAAGTCAGCTAGCCAGGTGCCCAGGAAGAGGAAAGGCAGGATTTGGAGATCTCTGCACTCCCCACTCTGCTATGAGGTGTGTGTTGGTGTTTTGTCACTTCAACATCTACTTCACCAGCATTATCAGATCTATAGACATTCAAATCATTATATTAAAATTAGTGTCTGTCTCTGAACTTCTTTGTTGACATGGATTATAGTTAGTGTACTTTTCCATTTCAAATCATGACAGATATTTGGATTTTTTTATTCTTTTTTTAATTTTTTTAAGATTTTATTTATTTATTTGAGAAAGAGAGAAAGAGCACAAGAAGGGAGAGGGGCAGCGGGAGAGGAAGAAGCAGACTCCTGCTGAGCAAGGAGCCTGATGCAGGGCTTGATCCTAAGACCCTGGGATCATGACCCGAGCTGAAGGCAGACGTTTAACTGACTGAGCCACCCAGGAACCCCAGATATTTGGATTCCTTTAAAAAATAACGTATTAAATCAAGGAAAATAAGGGCGCCTGGGTGGCTCAGTGGGTTAAGCCTCTGCCTTCAGCTCAGGTCATGATGTCAGGGTCCTGGGATCGAGCCCCACATCGGGCTCTCTGCTCAGCAGGGAGCCTGCTTCCCTCTCTCTCTCTGCCTGCCTCTCTGCCTACTTGTGATCTCTCTCTGTCAAACAAATAAATAAAATCTTTAAAAAAAATCAAGGAAAATAGTATTAGCAATATAAAGTATATCCGATTTAATTATTTGCTGTAGACTTAACCATTTCCTCAAGGGGTACATATTCATAAGTTGGCTGTTCACAGTATAAAATGTTGTGTACTGATGAAAGCATGTATATGGATAAAAGAAATCTTGGAATAGATCCATCTTTATGTAAATAATTTAAATCTGCTCTATTTATCCCAAAACAGGGTCTCAGGTGATATTTCAGATGTGTTCCTACATGGGTCAGTGGGGACCACACACATGAATTTGTTAATTGTGGTGATGCATGTAGAAGTCACAAGTTGGGAACTAACCAAATGCCTCTTATTATGGCAGCAAAACTACAGTAAATGGGGGCAGATACAGATTGTAACAATTTTATTAAGCAAAAGCCAGCAAAATATTAGTGTGTATGTACAAAATGAATAAAATTGAAAGCCATATAGCTGTGATAACCTTGAAGTATCAAAATAAGTCATACAACACCCTGTGTGTGCACTTTAAAACATACATTATATTCACTTTATAACGTTGTATTTCTTTTTTAAGATTTATTTATTTAATTTAGAATTTGAGAGAGAGCCTGTGAGCAGGGGGAGGGCAGAGGAAGAGGGAGAGAATCTCAAGCAGACTCCCCACTTGTGTGTGGAGCCCAATGCAGGGCTCAATCTCTCCACCCTGAGAGCATGACCTGAGCTAAAACCAAGAGTCAGCTACATAGCCGACTGATCTACCCAGGCACCCCATAAAGCTGAATTTCTTAAGAACATACATCAACTTTAGTGGAGGAGATACTTGTGTAGGGAAAGGAAACTGGTTTAGGAGTGGGAATTAGGATGAGGATAAACACAGGATATGGAATTATGTATCATTAACTCAGTTTAGCCCCTTAGGTTAAAAAACTAAACATAGGGGCGCCTGGGTGGCTCAGTGGTTTAAGCCGCTGCCTTCAGCTCATGTCATGATCTCAGGGTCCTGGGATTGAGCCCCACATCGGGCTCTCTGCTTGACAGGGAGCCTGCTTCCCTCTCTCTCTCTGTCTCTGCCTGCCTCTCTGTCTACTTATGATCTCTCTCTGTCAAATAAATAAAATAAAAATCTTAAAAAAAAATAGAAAAATTAAAAAAAACTAAACATAAATAACTTTAGACACATATTCCTAATTTTTTATTCTTTCTGAGCTTTTAACACATTATAGGTCATGTGTAAACAGTTTTGTCTTTATTCTCAGATAGGAAACATGGAAGAATCCATTGTGGAAAATATTGAACGTTTACTGTAATTGATAGATGATGAAAGCATATATCTGAGAAAAACTCTACTTACATCCAGACAATTGACAGAACATAATAAAAATAACAATTAAGGAAAGTAGGTAAATTGCATATATTAAAAAAAACAGGGTGCCTGGGTGGCTGAATTGGTTAAGAGTCTGCCTTTGGCTCAGGTCATGATCTCAGGGTCCTGGGATAGAGCCCCGTGTGGGAATCCCTGCTCAGTGGGGAGTCTGCTTCTCCCTCTTCCTCTACACCTGCCCATTCATTCTCTCTCTCTCTCTTTCTCAAATAAATAAAACCTTTAAAAAAAATCCTCAATTGGGAAATCAAAGTTACTCTGAATAATTAGCAAAGACCAGTAGCATCATTTTTTACTCTCAGATGCTTAGGGAAAAACCAAGAATTGCATTCAAGATCTCAGGGGAGTGTCTCAAAGGGAGAAGATGTTCATAAATTCTTCTGACAGCATTCAGGTCTAATAATCACACAGAGGAACAAGAAGACAGTCTTCACTTAAGGTGAATAAATGGCATTGATTATATTGATTACTACATCAGCTGCAGTGATGATTTTGGATCCCTGTCTTCCATTTAAGTGACCAATATGAGTATAGTCACCAAAGCCAGACTCAGTACAGTACATCATGCATGTAAATCATCTCTCTTCATAACTAGGTTTTCTGGAGTAATGATATATGTCTACTACTATGAGTATGTTTTTTGAAGGTGGTAAGGGACCTCATTTCTATTTGTTATTATTTCTACATTTACATTGAGATTTTAGACAATAAACTTCGTGAAGTGGGTGTAAGCATTTTTGCAAACTCAATTTAGATTCTTCCTCTCTCCTTCCCTTCCTCTTTCTTTCCCTCCTTCCTTTTAAGGGAGTGCAATGTTATCAATATGACCATCCCATTTACCTCAGTTGAGGCCATTTACAAAATGTTACAGAACATTTAGTTGAGATTGTTTGCATTTGCATAAGAGGATATCCTTGGGCTCCTTGCCCATCCCACAGGTCCTGGTACAGCTGTGGAGTTTCTGCTTTCATTTGATAAGAGTCAGATTTGATGCTCAATTAATTTTCTTGTTTGTTGTTGTTGTTGTTATTGTTGTCTTCCCCCAGGCAGTGATTGGGTACGATTGGTGGGAGGAGGACCACACAACTATTCATTCAATTGAGTTTCAGAAAAACACCGGGAATTTGTGGGTTTTTTTGGGTGGAAGGATTGTTGTTTTTGTTGTTGTTGTTGTTGTTGTTTTGTTTTTTAAGATTTTATTTATTCATCTGAAATAGAAAGAAAGAAAGAAAGGAAGAGATCAGGACAGCGGGGAGAGGTAGAGGGAAAGGGACACTCCCCAGTGAGCAGGGAGCCCTACTTGGGGCTAGATCCCATGACCCTGAGATCATGACCTGGGCCAAAGGCAGATGCTCAACCATCTGAGCCACCCAGCCATCCCCAAAACTCCAGGCATTTGAAAATCCCAATAAAATAGATGTGAGGATGAAGAGGTTTACCAAACTATATAAACTGCTGTAGAGCAGTCTTTCTCTGGATATAATTTTTGTAGCTTAAAGCATCAGACTTTGTCATTTGGTTGTGCTAATGAATGTTATTGTTTTGCTGCAAATATTGTTAATGTGAATAGATTTGGGGGTAGAGCAAATTTTGTGAAGTAGTTTTACCTGCCAAATTAATATTGAATTTCTATTCTATTTTTTGGAAATTTCTGTTTAATTAAGGGCATCCAGAAGCTTTAGTTTTTAACATTATAAAAGTTTAGAGGCACTTGGGTGGCTCAGTTGGTTAAGTCTCCAACCTGGGCTCAGTTCATGATCTCCAGGTCATGAGACTGAACCCCAGTTCAGGCTCTGCACTGAGTGTGGAGACTGCTTAAGATTCTTTCTCTCTACCCAATCCCTCTGCATGTGTAGGCCCAATCTCTCTCAAGGAAAAAAAAAAAAAAAGTTTAACATTTTCTATGACATTAAGTCCTTGACCAGTCTAAAGTTGATTTTTATACACATCAAGTAAACATCCAATTTCATCCTCTGCTATATACGTAATCATTATCTCCAGGTACATTGAATAGGCCATTTTTGCATGCCTGTCCTAGCATGCCATTTATGTCATATGATACAGTCCTATACATTCATGGGTCTTTCCTGAGGTCTCTATTCTGCTCCATTGATGGATGCTGTATTGCCTCAATAACTCCAGCTGCGTAAGTTTTATTATCAGGTAGTGTAGGTTTTTTAAAAATTTACTATGTTATTCTTTATAATTTGCATTTTAAAAATACATTTTTAAATCAAAGTCAAATTCTACACATTCTCTTAGTGAGATTTTGATTGCAAAGTCATCATGCAAATAAGATTAATTTGAGTACAATTGACATTTTTATAACACTAAGCTGTACAATCCAGGAACATAATATTTCTACCAATTTTTTTAGGACCTCTGTAATTTTTCCCAAACTGTTTTAACTTTTCACCTTTTAAGAGTATGTTCAAGTATGTTCAGTCTAGTTTTTATAAGACATTCTATCATTATGGCATTTCCCTTTTATTCTTAATTTTTATTGCTTTTTCCATTCTAAATGGTATTAATTCTTCATCTATTCAAATGCTCAATTTTTTTCTAACTCAGTCTGATAATGTGATTAATTCTAATTATAGACTTTCCAAAATTAAACCATCCAGCCAAACATGAGATCAATGAAGTTTGGACAACTGTCTTATAATTATTAAATTCTTATGCATTTTATAAACTGATATCAATGACATATTAATATTGTTTAGGGGAGATATGCTTATATATAAAGCCTGAATATATTGTAGGTTTCTTTTATTATTACATCTTAATTTTTAAATCAATGCTTTGTCTCCTAGAATGAGTTACAATGGGCTTCTCATTTTTTCACTCTGGAATAGTTAGTAAAAATATATGCATAATTTTTCCCCATGAAAGTTTGGAACATTTGCCTTTAAAAACAGTATGAAAGAGAAAGGAGTTGGAAAAGTAGAGGTAGATAAACTGCAATCTTTAAATAAAATGTGTTAACACAACACATTTCAAGTTTACTTGATGGAAGATGATATAAAGGTGTAAGTAAATGTACTCCATCTCTCTCCATGCCATGCCCAGTTCACTTTTCTGGATAAAATAATCATTAGTCCTGGGGCGCCTGGGTGGCTCAGTGGGTTAAAGCCTCTGCCTTCGGCTCAGGTCATGATCCCAGGGTCCTGGGATCGAGCCCTGCATCGGGCTCTTTGCTCAGTGGGGATCCTGCTTCCTCCTCTCTCTCTGCCTGCCTCTCTGCCTACTTGTGATCTCTGTCAAATAAATAAATTAAAAAAAAAAACATTAGTCCTGTCCATGTACATTTAAACAGACAAAATTTAAGTACTTCAATTAAATCATGCCATATCTATTTCCCCTTGTTCCCTATTACTTTTTCATTCATACATGTAGTTCATGCCCTGTTACTTGCCAGTCTCTACGACATTTGAGATAACATCCCCTACTTTGGAGTGGTATGTCTCTTTGTTGGAAAGTGTATTAATAATAGTTTACTGAATGATTTCAGATGATAAATTAACAAATATATTCTTATGATTTTTACTTGTCTTAAAATGAGCAAGAAAATATAACTATACTGTTAAAACCATCATTTCAGAGATACTCGTCCTAAGATCAAAGAAAAAGTAGGAATGTTAGTATAGCCATCTTTTTTAACATTAATAACTTCTAGATACAGGACTTATTTTCTGTGCAACATATGAAAAATCATAACCTGGGTAAAAAAAAAAAAAACCACCTCACAAGTCCTAAATATTCAGATACACTATTCTAGAGAAAATAAGATTTATTTATGTGCATTAGAATGGGCATGTTAGGGACATCTGCAAGGTTGCTAAATTATTATCTATCATCATAAAAAAACATTAAACAATATTTAAAAATCATAAAAGCATAATGGTATGAGAACACAACTTAATATATCAAATGAGTAATGGAATGGGAATAACATTAGATACGCAGAGTTCTAATGAGAAACGTAAATCAAAGTCTATTAAATGAGTTAGTCACGGCTTATTTGGAAGTTGGGACAGAAGTAACAAGGCAAGAAGATAGGATTATTACTTTCATCACAATTCCTTCTAAAGTATGATTGTTTAGCCAATTATAGGTATTTTAAGTAAAAAAGCATTTAAAAAGAAATCAAATTCCCAACCCCATGTGGCACAAAAAATAAAAAGGCTACCATATACCTTAGGTTGTAATACTTTTTTTTTTAATTAAATTTATTTTTATTTTTTTATAAGCATATAATGTATTTTTATCCCCACTGTTCAGGTCTGTGAATCACCAGGTTTACACACTTCACAGCATTCACCATAGCACATACCCTCCCCAATGTCCATAACTATACCCCCCTCTCCTGACCCCCCTCCCCCCAGCAACCCTCAGTTTGTTTTGTGAGATTGAGAGTCATTTATGGTTTGTCTCTCTCCCGATCCCATCTTGTTTCATTTATTCTTTTCCTATCCCCCAAATCCCCAACATTGCATCTCCACTTTCTCATATCAGGGAGATCATAAGGTAGTTGTCTTTCTCCAATTGACGTATTTCACTAAGCATAATACCCGCTAGTTCCATCCACGTTGTCGCAAATAGCAAGATTTCATTTCTTTTGATGGCTGCATAGTATCCCATTGTATATATATATACCATCTCTTCTTTATCCATTCATCTGTTGATGGACATCTAGGTTCTTTCCATAGTTTGGCTATTGTGGACATTGCTGCTATAAACATTTGGGTGAATGTGCCCCCTTCGGATCACTATGTTTGTATCTTTAGGGTAAATACCCAGTAGTGTGATTGCTGGGTCATAGGGTAGCTCTATTTTCAACTTTTTGAGGAACCTCCATGCTGTTTTCCAGAGTGGCTGCACCAGCTTGCATTCCCACCAACAGTGTGGGAGGGTTCCCCTTTCTCTGCATCCTCGCCAGCATCTGTCATTTCCTGACTTATCAATCTTAGCCATTCTGACTGGTGTGAGGTGATATCTCACTGTGGCATTGATTTGTATTTCCCTGATGCCAAGTGATGTGGAGCACTTTTTCATGTGTCTGTTGGCCATCTGGATGTCTTCTTTGCAGAAATGTCTGTTCACGTCCTCTGCCCATTTCTTGATTGGATTATTTGTTCTTTAGTTGTTGACTTTGCTAAGTTCTTTACAAAATTTGGACACTAGCCCTATATCTGATATGTCATTTGCAAATATCTTCTCCCATTCTGTCAGTTGTCTTTTGATTTTGTTAACGGTTTCCTTTGCTGTGCAAAAGCTTTTGATCTTGATAAAATCCCAATACTTCATTTTTGCCCTTGCTTCCCTTGCCTTTGGTGATGTTCCTAGGAAGAAGTTGCTGCGGCTGAGGTCGGAGAGGTTGTTGCCTGTGTTCTCCTCAAGGATTTTGATGGATTCCTTTCTCACATTGAGGTCCTTCATCCATTTTGAGTCTATTTTTGTGTGTGGTGTAAGGAAATGGTCCAATTTCATTTTTCTGCATGTGGCTGTCCAATTTTCCCAACACCATTTATTGAAGAGGCTGTCTTTTTTCCATTGAACATTATTTCCTGCTTTGTCAACGATTAGTTGACCATAAAGTTGAGGGTCTATTTCTGGGCTTTCTATTCTGTTCCATTGATCTATGTGTCTGTTTTTGTGCCAGTACCATATTGTCTTCATGATGACAGCTTTGTAATAGAGCTAGAAGTCCGGAATTGTGATGACACCAACCATGGCTTTCTTTTTCAACATTCTTCTGGCTATTCGAGGTCTTTTCTGGTTCCATATAAATTTTAGGAATATTTGTTCCATTTCTTTGAAAAAAATGGGTGGGATTATGATAGGGATTGCATTAAATGTGTAGATTGCTTTAGGTAGCATAGACATTTCCACAATATTAGTTCTTCCAATCCAGGAGCATGGAACATTTTTTCCATTTCTTTGTGTCTTCCTCAATTTCTTTCATGAGTACTTTATAGTTTTCTGAA
>NW_019154106.1:14069432-14071735 GCF_002288905.1 Enhydra lutris kenyoni | reverse complement strand
AGGCTCCCTTCTTTGGGCTCTTCCTCATCATCTACACAGTCTCAGTGGTGGGCAACCTGGGTGTGATCATCCTCACCAAGATGGACTCCAGGCTTCAAACACCCATGTACTTCTTCCTCAGACACCTGGCTTTCATTGATCTTGGTTATTCAACTGCTGTGGGACCCAAAATGTTAGTAAATTTTGTAGCTAATCAAAATACAATCCCCTATAACTGGTGTGCTACACAGCTGGCTTTCTTCCTCTTGTTCATCATCAGTGAATTTTTCATTCTGTCTGCAATGGCCTATGACCGCTATGTGGCCATCTGTAACCCTCTGCTCTACACGATTGTTATATCACAAAGGGTGTGCTGGGTGCTGGTAGTCATCCCTTATGTCTACAGTGCTTTTCTTTCTGTGATAATCACCAAAAAGATTTTTATGTCATCCTTCTGTGGCCATAATGTCATTAGACATTTTTACTGTGATAGTCTTCCCTTGTTAACTTTGCTGTGCTCAAGCTCACGTGATATTGAGTTGATAATACTGATCTTTTCAGCATTTAATTTGGTTTCATCCCTTCTAGTAGTGCTGGTGTCTTACATCCTAATCCTTATGGCCATCCTTAGGATGAACTCTGCAGAGGGCAGGCACAAGACCTTCTCCACCTGTGGCTCTCACCTGACAGTGGTCCTTGTATTATACACCACTCTATTCTTCATGTATTTGCAGCCTCAAACAAATCATTCCTTTGATACTGATAAAATTGTCTCTGTATTTTACACTTTGATTATACCTATGCTGAATCCTATGATCTACACCTTGAGGAACAAAGAGGTTAAAGGTGCCCTCCATAGGATATGGAAAAATTGGCATGCACTGCCTATGTAGAGTTCAAAATAAACAATGAATATAGTAAATTAGGTTAGAGACTACTGTTTAGTTCATGTCACAGGGCTTAGGAAGCAGCAATGTGTAAAAGTCATAGAAAACTAGAAATAATTTTTTTCCTGTTTTCAACTTCTAGATGTTTCAGTAGTGATCATCCTTCTGTTACCAACTTTGGTTTCAGTGCAAGAGACTGATATACAGACCACCATTCTCACATTGCGAAGTACTTGGGTGATGATCAAAGACAACTTTGGTTTTGTTTAAAATACATCTCAGCTTAGGAGCACCTGGGTGGCTCAGTGGACTAAAGCCTCTGCCTTCGGCTCAGGTCATGATCCCAGGGTCCTGGGATCGAGCCCCGCATCGGGTCCTCTGCTCAGCGGGGAGCCTGCTTCCTCCTCTCTCTCTGCCTGCCTCTCTGCCTACTTGTGATCTCTGTCTATCAAATAAATAAATAAAATCTTTAAAAAAATACATCTAAGCTTAATCTTTTTTAAAAGGTGTTTTGTGTCTTTCATTTAATATTAAGTAAATATGCCCATCCCACTGACATATAGCATAGGGGAGATGGCACTTATTATTTTGTGGAGGGAATATACACATCAATGAACAATCAACAATATCTGCCTTAATGATACTTTAATTTTATCCCCGTGTGGTGTTGGCAGCTCAGATTCTGTTACGTGTTAATTTGTATACCTGTATATACTTAGGAAGGCAAAAATAGAAGTGCGATTATTCTCAGAAAGCATAATTCTGTACATTAAAAATTTAAAACAACTCTTCATGCTGAAACGTTAGAAATAATAAGTGAAGTTTGTAAGTTTGGTGCATATAAGTTCAGAATATGGAAGATTAGGTGTTTTTTTTTTTCCTATATGCTAGAAAAAACAGGTAAAAATATAATTTTAAACCACCTATTATACTGGAGATAAAAACTGTATAATACCTAGGGAAAATTGTAATGAAGGATTTGCATGATTTTCTTGCTGGAAACTAAAACATTGATGGTATTAAGGAAGACATAAATGTGACATATGCTATACAAATGCTTTGGGAAAGGATCCAGAATATCTTAGAAGAAGAAAGAACACAGACATATTCTAAAACACATATCAATTCCTTTAATAAAACCAGATCATTTTTAAAACTATTTTTGAAACTATTTTAACTTTTTGTAAATAATTCTTCCTTCCTTCTTTGTCTTTTCTTCTACCTTTTATTTTTTATTTTTATTTTTTTTTAAAGATTTTGTTTATTTATTTGTCAGAGAGAGAGAGAGAGAGCAAGCACAGGCAGACAGAGTGGCAGGCAGAGGCAGAGGGAGAAGCAGGCTCCCTGCCGAGCAAGGAGCCTGATGCGGGACTCGATCCCAGGACGCTGGGATCATGACCTGAGCCGAAGGCAGCTGCTTAACCAACTGAGCCACTC